>NW_006768798.1:530440-570021 GCF_000204055.1 Melampsora larici-populina 98AG31 | reverse complement strand
TCATCAGGAGTTGATCTTCAGGTTGAGGCTCATCTTCTCTTCGATCAGATTGTCGTTCATTTTGAGTGAGTGAATTAGATGATTGAGACGAAGAGACAGGGTTGTCAGCAGTAGAATTGGAGATGAGTAAGTTCTCATCTTCAGTGAGAGGGTGAATCGGTGAGTGAATCAATGGACTTTCAAAATCAAAGTCAGTGTTGATGTCTTCGATGAAATGATTGTCTGAATTGCCAAATTTCTTGTTGAAGGCTTCTAAGACAGCAGGATCAGAAAAAGGAAAAACATCTTCGTTAAAAACTACATCATGACTGTAGACAACTCTATGATCATCGAGCAGGTAAACTCGGTAATTGTGCATTGATCCTTGATAACCAAGTAGCACACCTTTCTTCGCAACGTCAGAGAATTTGCTCGTTCGACGTTCCTTACCAACGTGAACATACGCAAGACATCCAAATACTCGTAAATGAGCGTAAGAGGGAGCTTTACCATGCCAGTTTTCAAAAGGAGTGATGAAGTTATCTCGAGCAAAAGGTGTGAGATTTTCGAGATAAACTGAAGTTGACACGGCTTCAGCCCAGAAAACAAGAGGTAGATGGGATTGTTTAAGTAATGCTCTTGCTTTTTCAGTAGTTGTGCGATTACCTCGCTCAGAGATGGAGTTTTGTTGAGGGGTATATGGAGCAGTAAAATCCATTTTTATACCTTCATGCTTAATAAAATCAGAAAATTGTTTTGAGGTGTATTCTCCACCATTATCATTCACGAGTGTCTTGATTTTAAGATTGGTTTGATTTTCAACGAAAGCTTTGAATTGCACAAAATAAGAAAAGGTTTCACATTTGGTTTTCAAGATATAAACAAATTTGAAATTGGATTTTTGATCTGTGATTTTAAAATAGTATCTACCGCCACCTAGAGAAGGAGGAGAAATTACACCACTTAGATCACTAAATAACACAGACAAGCGATCACAAGCAATGGGAAGATGATTTTTAAAGGGTAGGCGGTGATGTTTGGATAAGATACAAGGTTCGCAAGAGTCAGGAAGGATAGCTCCATGAAACGCTTTCTCCAAAGGGATTTGACCAGGATGGCCTAGGCGCCTGTGAAGAGTGACTGGATTAACTTGAGGTGATGCAATGAGTGAAAGTGAAGTTGACTTGCCCATATCGAAGTTAACTTCCATAACTCCACTCTTGGTATCTCCAGTAAGAACCACATCAGAGCCAACAACCACATTGAAACTAGAGTCCGGAGCAAAGTTGAACGTGCAGCCTTTTCGAACCAGGGCCACCATGCTAACGAGATTAGTTGACAGTTGAGGTACATGGAGGCAATCCGTGAAAGAAACGACTTTTCCGTTGTGAGTTCCTGACACGGTTCCGGTTCCGATGGCGTTGATCTGTTGTCCGTTGGCGACGTGGATGGCAGCTTGACAAGGTCTATAATCAGTAAAGCAAAGTCGAGAGCTGAACATAGATTGCGAGGCGCCAGAGTCAAGAACAGGTTTCCCAGTAAGGGTAGCATTAAACACGTAAGTAGTAAGAACCGTACCGCTGATGGTTGCATTGGCCGAAGTGCGATCAGTAGACTTGTTGATGTTCCGGATTGGTTTCAATTCAGGATGGACTTGATAACAACGTTCTTCAGAATGAGCAGTAGCAGGATTGTGAATACCGTTCAGACAGCGAGGATAGGAGGGAGTTCGACGCTCAGCGACTAAAGCAGCAGGAGGAGGTGCAGTACTGGGTTGATAGTCAAGGACAATTTGTTGGAGATGTTCGAATACAAGATTAAGCGACAGCAAAGTGTCGCCGGTTTCAGCAGAATGAGCAAGCAAATCTCTAGTTGAGTGATAGCGTGGAGATAATTTATATAATAACATATGAGCTAATATATCATCATCAATTTTGAACGCAACTTCAGTCATCTCGTGGGTGATCTTACGATATTCAGAGAGAAATGAAGCAAGAGAATTATCTGAGCATTTAAGATTGAGAAATTTGCGAAGAATTCGAGCACGATTACGAGCTTTCGTAGAAGCATAGAGTTTCACTAAGGCATCCCAGATAGCTTTGGGATCCTTCATGTTAGAAGTATTGATAACTAACGCTCTGTTTTCAGGACTAAGTTTACGAGAAATGAAACCTGCAGCTTTCTTACGTCGACGATGATAGTCGAGTTTGAGAGCTGCAGCAGCGTCGTCGTCAGGTTCTTGCTTGGTGCCATCTACTATACCATCTAGGTCCCCCTCCATGAAGTGGGCTAACATGAGGGGAGACCAACGTTGCCAATCTTGCTCCAGGGGAGTGATGTGAGAGGCTTCGTTGGCGGACTGATGGCTCGTCATGACGTGAGTGATATTGTTGTGATCGTTGGTGATATTGGTTGGGGTAGCTGATCCGGACGATGAAGTTAAATCGTCGCTCATGGAAGTTGTATAGCGCTGAATCTGGTTAGGATGATAGGGCTGGGCTCATAACCTAATGAGATAGGAATGGGCAGGTGACTGGTAGGAATCACTTAGTTAGTGATATGAAAGAGCGCGTAGTGGCTGAAGATCACGTAATAGTGATAGAAGAATAATCACCTGGTAGGAATCACTTAGTTAGTGATATGAAAGAGCGCGTAGTGGCTGAAGATCACGTAATAGTGATAGAAGAATAATCACCTGTTGGAAGGTGTCAAGATAAAGAGACGAATTGTTTGAGTAAGGAAACAACTTGATACGCAAACATGAGTTCTTTATATAGTAGCTATTCTTCTAGACATAGGTTAACGGTCTGACATAGGTTTGCGTCTATCATGCGCCGCATTGGGAGCATTGAAACACAGGTGTTTGTTGAGAGAAAGAAAACGAGAAAAAGGTAACAAACTAGGACGAAAGCAGTCAGCGTAGTTAAGAAGAGACATGGGATGTTGGTAAGTGCAATGAGAATTCAATAATCGCGTTGCTGCTGAGTGCGTATTGGTGCATGGACCGCATCGAGTGCAGCCATCTTGCGGCTGGGAAGTTTGAAATTGAGCTATTTATGTTACTGATCATTGAGTATCCTAACGCCGTCCATTAACTTACCGTGCTTCAATCATTTCCTCCTCTAACGCTAAAAGCACCTTCAATCTGGCTCGTTTCTCTTTGGTTCGCACATTAATTGCTGTCAGTTGGATTCCCCGCTGTCGTTCCCACTGCGTTGCGAAGTATTCAATTGTATGCAAAGCATTTTCCCTCGCAAACCGTTCTAGACTTGCCTGTGCTTGGTTAAGCTCGAGTTGATACTTTTTGGTATGCCTGACTAAGTAATATACTGTCGTGGTAAAAATTCGTTTCAGCATTAAATTTTGAGAAGTAGAAACTTAGATAGATTCAAGTAGTTTAGTCAAAATAGCGTTGAAAGTACTGACCTGCCCGATCCCTCTGGATCAAGTTCTGATGCGACGTCCAAAGATCAAGACTTACCACCCTACGCTGTTTGGTAGCATATTGGTTTGGCTTGATTAACTTAGAGTTCTTGAACCATACCCGCTCCAAACCTTCCCCATTTGACTTGCCCCAACCTGATCTCAGCCGAGGGTTATACTCAAGCTGACACCCCCAATTGTGGGCATAGGAATGAAATAATGCCGTTCCAATCTTCAAGCGGTTTGCAGCTCGCTCTTTGGGAAATAAGTCCCTCTTGCGTGGGGAACGGGAACGTGTCAGTCAACAGCTTAATGATATCAAGTCTTAGAATATCAACCGTTCCTCACCATCTTTGTGGACTTATCCAAATTACAACCAATATCGTATAGAATTTCTACTTTATTTGAGTGATCCCGGCTGTTGTCTAATACTTCCAGTAACCATTTGATTAAAGCCAGAGGGTAATGTATCCTACGGGCAAGGACAGAGGACAGACGCTGATGTAAGTCTTTGATTGAAATAGAGATAGAATAGAAATAGGCGTACTTCTCGCCGCTTTGGATCATGTTTATGTATTGCAAGACATGGTCATGTCGACATGCCATTCCAATCAGTCCGGAATCGTCCATTGCTTGAAAATAACTTTTACCCCTGGCATCATTGGCAGTGGTATGAGCCTCCGTACACTGGTGCTAATCTCGATGTCTCATGTTGTTAGCCACCGATGCGATCACATGATCAATAATAGTAAAACAGAGGACCTCACCTCTATGCCGGCTTTTGGTTTCGTCCGATTGATCTTACAGGCCATGTCGTCAACTGCCGCCGGGTCCAAGAACATACTAGGTCGAGGTGGTTGTGCGCCCGGGATCTCCACGCTCGCTGCAGCGTGTCGCCGATGCTGAAAATTGCCGTCGATGCAGATCACTAAGTCGGGTTCTTCAGCTCTTGTAACACCAACTGGTGGGCCAAAGCACTTTGGGCAGTTGTTCGCAAGTATGCCCAGGTCAGATAGTGCCAACTTTTGGTTCTCGAGAGTCCTTATCTGGAGAAGGATAGCACGATACGCGTCAATCGCAGCTGTGAAAGGTTCGCGCCAGTCTCGAGGCTACAAAACCGGTCAGTTCAAGGGATACCATGATGAATGAAGACGGTATACTTGATGATGACTAACTAGCATACTTTTCGCGGTGAGTATCAAGGGGTTGTGAGAGTCAAGATTGTCATCAAGACCCTCACAAAAACCTTTAGTCGGTACGGCGCATCGTAGCCACATCTTATGATGATGGACCATGAGTCGGACGGAAAAAGCTGTTTCTGGACACTTCGGTGAGGCGCCGATGTAGCCCATTAACAACAGTCGCACCAAGTCCGACGGGTCACACGTTTTGCAAAAACTGATCTTGACTCGTCTTCTGTCTGGAATTAGGAATAGGAAATGGATAGGTTTAGCGAACAAACTTCAAATAATGTGATTGAAGTTATTTGCAGTGTCATGAATTTTTCAACTTACACAGTAAGTCAACCAAGTCCACATCTCTCTCCGTCCGACCCTTGCAATTGCAAGGGTTCCTAAAGTCATGGTTCCAAAGCTCACAATTCCCCCAATTCGAAGTGGCTAATCGACACCGGAGAAAAGTAGGCAACATGATCGCATATTGCCAAGCCCACCTAGTCTCGTGGACCAGTCGTTCACCGAGACGTTGTTCTTTTCGCAAAGCTGCCAGGACTGGGTCAACGGTTTGATTAGGAATAGGTGGCATGAATTGAATAGGATTGATAACATAATTCGCAGGATTTTCATTTGGTTCGGCTTCTGGTGGGTCATCGAAGCCGGCAGGGTTGGGAAGATGAAGCGGCAATTCCCTAGGATCCAACCCAGGGGTTGGAGGGTGAAATCTTTCACGTGTGGCCAGACGTTGTTGCAAATTCGCAATGGCCCTTTCAGAGTTTCGTAGATCTCGTGCTTGTTGTCTGATGAATTCAAGTTGGCGAGGGGTGACTGCTCGGGGTTGTCGTCGTCGAGTAGTCAATCCGAAAATCACACGGTGTGAAACCATAGATGGTTAGATATAAAAAGATGTTGGAATAACAGTGTATATATATGATCAAATAAGATATAGATGAAGAGGATCATGACTGAACCCATGATTGGAATTGATCCAGGGCGCGGCCCCGGTGGGAGAAAGGCCCGATGCCACTTCTGTTGAGCACATATGACTTCGCAAGTCATCATTCTTCAGAAGCAAAAAAGCCAATCTTGAAAGCTTTGAGTCATCAGACTCAAAGCTTTTGAATGTTGCATAGATGAATGAAAAAGGTATCTACAGATTAATTAATATGTTTGACTGTTGATGTGGGTCAACGCATAGATGGCTCTTCAGGATGGCTTCAATCTGAGCTGGAAGATTGGCCTGTTAGCCGTGACACTTCATATGTGACAAAATAAACAATCACAGTCTGAAGTAGTAAGGGTCTACTAGTAAGGGTCGTGTTGTTACCCACGTTTCACGAATGTACTTCTCTCATGAATATTTTTTCTATATATTCTATTGCTATTTATATACTTTACTTACGTGGAATGCTGAGGTGTGGCTATGATGTTTGAGAATGCTGAGTTTGTTGGGCAATAGAACCATGTTTCAACCATGTTTCCAAACAAATGAAGGCAGATCATGCCAATTGAAATCCATTGAAATCCCACCGGTGTGAAATCCTCAACATCAGTTAGGAAGACACATAACATAATGTCAAATATCCGCTGCATGGCCGCACACTTAACATTCATATTATGAGTGATTGAAAAGGATTGCAAAGAAAAATGTACAAAGCTTATCAATATATTTATATTGATTGTAATCGAAATGGAATAGTAACCAAACTTAACAATGTCTGCAGTTGGAGATTGTAGTGATGAGTCCGCTACTACGACGAATATTGGATCTTAAATTTACTCATTCGAATTATTGATGTAATTGATGCAAGGGTCAAAACATTGATGCTGAGTTTGATGTGCTTGCTGACTGTTGGGAATGTGTTGATTGCATCCGCATTGAATGCTCATCATGCCAATTGATTTGAACAATATCAGTTAGGAAGGAAAAAATTTTGTATCGCGATGTTGAATGTCCGCTTCTTTGCCGCACATTCAACATCGACATGCATATTCAGTGTTTTTGCAAGGAAAGAAGTCCAAATCGGATGAATATATTCAATTCAGTCTAATTGAAAGAAAAGATGATCCATCTTTTTATATGAACATGACCCAGGATAATATATATATCTTTCATATTTAGAGTTTTCGAATGCAAAGATGTACAAATCTTACCCACTCAAGAATACCCACACGCACTCAAGAACATGAAGGAGGATCTATATATATATCCAGCGTGTGGCCCCTCGCATGTTTGACTTGTTGATCGTCATCAACTAAGCATAGCTGCTTGGTTACATTAAAAACTCTCATTCTTATCATATAGCCGCCAGTGAGTCATTGGCAACGTGACAACCCTCTCATATCATCTTTCGTCCAAAATATCATCATCTTTTGATGACATAGTAGTCTTGTGTCCTTTGCGTTCATCTTCCTTGCTGGGTTTTTTTTGATCAACGAATCAGTATTTTAGTGAGTGTTTAGGTAACTTCATTGAGTCTCAATTGATGATTTGACTGACTATCATGAAGTTGATGGTCATCTCCTTAAGCATATTCAACTCGATCATCATGGTGTCACATCGAATAATTTTGGGTTTTGCCTGTCGACGGCCACTACCACGGGCGGTCACCCCTCGACAGCGCCAACTACTCGTCCAACAAGCGCGAGACCTGCGAAACTCTGAAAGGGCCATTGCAATGTTCCAGCGACGTTTGGAACACCAAGAGAAATTTCACCCACAAACACGATATAAGGCACGATATATGGCATGCAATTTTCATTCCAGGGTTTAACATTCATTGAATCGTGTCCAAATCTTGATGATTCACACATTTGTATGTGTGATATGTTTCAATGATATCCTCCATTTAGATGCTTTGCTCTGACATCTATGATTCTTCCTATTATGAACAAATCCAACTAGAAAATGAAACCGCATTGGACAAGATCGAAAAAAGATCAATATAAATCTTTAGAGAACATGAAATCAAATTATAATGTTTGACCCGTGTGCCCTTATGATTTCACATTGTTAAATTATTGGTCTGGTCTTACCTCTTAGCTGTTTGGCCGTATGATTTCTTATTGTTAGACACCTGATAAATGATAGACAGACTTACTTGTTAATATGTGACTTATGAAGGAGACGTCTTATTGTCAGACGGAGTTCAAAGTTCTTTCGTGCCGTGTTATGATTCTGCCTGGCTAGTTGAGAATCAATACCATCTTGTTAATTTTCTTTTCAAAGTCAAATTTATCTCATAACTCCAAACTATATAAGCATGTTGTCACAAATCAAACAGATTCAAACAATATCTGATCACATTATTACTTAGATACTTCATTGAAGTACTTTTGTAAGAAAGTAAGTATATTAAACATAACAATTAATGTGTAAAATGTTTTAACACATTAAACAATTAATGTGTAAAATGTTTTAACACATTAAAAAGAGCTTAGATACTTCATTGAGGTGCTTTCGAAATTAAATGTTATATTAAACACAACATTGAACACATTTGTAAAACGTTTTATCACATTAAAAAGAACTTCAATACTTTATTGGAGTCATTTTATTACAATGTTTGTAATAAAATGTTTGACCACATTATCATTTCTTTTGAAGAAAGTATATTAAATATAACAATTAATGTGACAAATGGTTTAACACAGTAAAAAGAACTTAGATACTTCATTGAAGTAGTTTCAAAATTAAATGCTATCTTAAACACAACATTGAACACATTGGTAAAACGTTTTAGTGCTTTTCAAATCACATTGAAAAGCACTTCAATACTTCATTGGAGTAATTTCTTTTATTACAATGTTTGTAATAAAATGTTTGACCACTTTATCAAATATATAGAACAATGCCAATTTAGAACGAACACCGACTTTGAATCACATAAAACACAGTGATAAGTGGTTAATAGAATTGTTTCATTTTCTTCTATCTACTATTATCTATGAAAGACGAATGTGCAAAACAACCTCACTTCCTTGTACTTTCATTGTGGCTTAGATGCGACTGATGGTTTACGTTTCTGACATGTGTGCTTTCCTATCGATGGTTTACGTTTCTGACATGTGTGCTTTCCTATCATAAGGTTAGGAAACATACAAAAAGAATTATCACACAACTGGACGGAGAATTGAAGACAATTTGATCAAACAGACACTTGAACTTTATTGATATGGAAAACAACGAGAATCTACGAATCGCTCATCTTTTAGCACTCTTGCTTTTGTAATGTTGAGAGGGATTATGAATTTTATCGAGTTTTACATCCACCTCTTGTTCATAACACTTGACGACTTTTTTTTTGAATTCTTGCCATTCAGCATCAGATTTACCTTCTTTTAATTTCAACAAAGTATCAATTCTGCCGACTAGTGACTTGTTGATTTGTAAGGAACACCCAAATCTAGTAATTGGAGAGTCTCTAGGGTGGATGGGCATCCATCCTTCATCGTATGTTGTTGAAGCAGAGGTATGATGTAACTCACCCAATGCCCAGATGGTTTCAACAACCCCATCACAGGCGTCTAATAAAACCTCGACATGATACTCGTCGATAATGAATCGACACCCCTCAACATCACCTAGATAATCGGACTTAGATACCCAATGAAGCTCCCCAGTCAGACGGTTAATGCGGGCGAAGAGACCGTAGGCGTAGGCACTCGCATCATGATCACGATGCGGGTTGTTGTTGAATCCATCGCGTGTGCATACGATGCTGGACCCCACCACGTTGGCATTCGGTGATTCCGCCCATGTAGGATCGGCAAAGGAGGGTACGGAGTATTTAATCGCCAAAGCCCGGTTGGACTGGTAAGCATGCAGGCAGAGGTCCGCCATGGACTCCGCCAGGATTTCGTTGATAGATGCCATTTCGAGCATTCGATCCTGGTCCTCGAAGATCGCATGTTCATTCCGACCAGTGGTAGCAGAAAACGCTGTGACACCTGTCATCTCAAGCGAATTTAGTAACTGAACCGAGCAATTCAAAGTGGAACCAAGAGGACAACCCTACTCACCAAAGGTTCTACCTTTATCGAAGCCTGCTCGAAAACCTGCTGAACGCATCTCACCCCAGTCCTCGATGCCCTTGACAGAACCGCAAATCAAAACCTCTGATCGAGCGAGCGTGTGGTTGTATATATTTTGGACCGTAAAGTTGAACTCATCAAGCTTTTCGGTTGGCATGTCCGCAAAAGGATGGAAGCGAATGACTTGTATCACCTCCCAAGTATCAGCATCAAGTATGACTGAATTGCCAAAGGTGATTCGAATGCGAGGACGGTCGGGTAAGTTCTTAATATCATGTTTCTTGAGGAAGTAGAGACGGCAGTCGGTTGGTACACCGAACTCTTCAGATATAATTTGTCGAAGCTCCTCATAATCGGTCTCTCGCTCTTCCTTCCTATTCGCATGATTGATCGGGTAATAGTTGGGTTTGTATCGATTGCGTTGGTTCTTTTTCATCTTGGAATACTTTTGACTGCTGGCCGATCTGTTTTTCTTCGGCTTTCCTTTGGTCATCTGTGAAAGAAAAATCATGCGAGCTTGTAAGTATACTGGAACGTCACCAGTATGGAGTATACTGGAAGGTCAAGTGGTTCAATATCCTGTCTCATGGGCTGCTGTGCAAATACAATGAGGTGAGAACACATCAGAGACTACGGTTTTGTAACGTCCCACATTAGGAAACCAAATCCAGTTATCTCCAAGGATGTTCTCACCTCATTGTATCAACATAGCGCTTTTGAGCAAGATAGGTGATTGATGAAAGCAACAGAAATATTGAAATGAAATGGGTTACTGATTTTGATAATCGTACCTTTGGTTGATGCGTTATTATGATTTAATTATCAAAGCGTTTGAGCTAAAGTCTGGAAAGTTAAGAAACACAGTTAGATCAGTGATATGAGATGCGTATGGAGGTAAAGATGTCACACCTCAGACAAAGTAGTTTGGTCGTTGTTCGCCTTCAAAAAGGGACGCAAGTAGGGGGATGAGAAAATCGGTTCAAATGGAAGGGTGAGAAGATTGAAGGAAAGTTGTATTTTGGAACTATGTGCGTAAATAGACCTGAACAAGTTCATGAATACAGTGGGAAGAAAGAAAAGATTCGATATCGTGAAATGAATTTGTTATTGTACTTTTGTTTGATGATTACGTTCCGTGTTCATAGGCTACGGTCTGAAAACACAGACACATGTCAGCGCGGTTATATGAGAAATCGAATGATATGAGATATACATAGTTGTGACATACCTCTGACAAAATGAATCGGTCGTTATTTGCAAAGTGAGGGGAGCGGCTGAAAGCGGGGGGTGGTGAAAAATCTATTTGTATTGAATCCAAATTGCGACGACGCGGTCCTCGGGAATACAGGGACACGTGGCACTTTGTTGACCTATGGACATAATTACTTAAGAGTATAAACATACAGAACAGAGATATGCTACTACCATTTGATATGATACAAGCATGTCTATGGTACAAGCAAGTCAGTGCTACAAGCATATCATTGTGGCAAACCTCGCTGCACCTTGGTTGCATTGGGCTTGGTGTGATACAGGTCCTACGAACTTAGTCAATTAGTGCTCGTCCCAAGAACCACTCAAGGAGCACTATTTGACGGACTTAGGGGCGTGATTAACTTATGTAGTGTGTGACATTTTCGCGCAATTGGTATTGTATCATGTGGTAGGTGCAGGCGTAAAAAAAGCAAAGGATTTAAGAGCTATATCGAGTAACATAACTACATACTCAATGAATAACCTTTGTGGACATGGAAGACCCCATAATTGTAGAATACAAAGGCTGTGAAGATTATTAGAGCGTATTGTAGCATAGAAGGATAATGAGAGATCACGGTTTAGCATAGCATGTGCTAGGTGTGGCCCAATAGCAGTTGATTCAAAACTTGGGTGTCTTCATTCAAAACGTAAGAGTCTTCATTTGAAACTTGAGAGTCTTCATTAACTCGAGAGTCTTCATTCAAAATCAAAACTTGAGGGTCTAAAACTCGAGTGTCTTCATTCAAAAGAGAGTCATCGAGTGCTCGTTCTGCTGCGGTGAGCTGATCATCCCGTTTGGCCCGCTTATGCTTGCCAGATGCTTTTGTTCCAGGGACCTTCATGAGTGTGTACCTCTTAAACTCGATGTCATCAAGCCAATGCTGGACTTCGTCATTTGTTAGCTTGGTAGGTCCTTTGGAGAGCATGTCGTCAGTGACCAATCTGTCAGGAGTGCGATGGAAAGTGAGCTTGACTTCTCCGCGGAATGTCTTCTTCTCGAAGGCTTGTTTCAGATCGGAACCTTTGGGGTGTGCGTCACCCTGGCCTATGGAACCTCCGCGAAGAAAGGGCTCTACAAAGGACACACTGTGTTGTCAGTTTGATGTACACAGAAAGACACAGGTTTGTCCAGAATTACCTATCAAGTTGTTGAGGGCTCGAGTGAGCTCACTCCTTTTGGCAGCTTGGCGCGCTGCAGATTCCGATAAGGGTTTGGGTTGGTCACGTGTGGGGCGGAGGTGTTCGGGAGCCCTAGTCGAATCGAAAGAGAAACACTCCAGAAGATGTTTCTTCTTCTGGCCTCGAACCCAGCGGTCACAGGATGAGTGCTCGTCCTGAAATAGGGCACGGGTAGTTGGCGAGTCAGGGTTCCAGCTGGCGAGTAGAAGGTGGAATTGGAGGTTTAGTTGAATTTTTAAGACATGAAGCTGTGCGGTGGGGGTAGCAAATGGTACAAATGTCAGTTATCCTATGGACATGATATATTTCATGATAAGTACTCACCTGGCGAACTACCTTACTGATCTCAAGCTTCAATAGCTGCTCGCGGGTCCTACTGCGAGATTTGCTGCTGTGCCTCCATAGGCGGCCTTCATGCAAGTCACCAGAGACTTTCTTAAGATTGACAAGGCGCTCGAATATAGGCCGATAAAGTGTCACCTCTTCGACGCCGAGAGCTTCAACGTGGGACTTGTGTTCGGGTTTGGTTCCATCGTGATCGGGTAGAGAGTTGGGAATACCGAGTGGGGTTTGGGTGAGTGCGTAAGCCTCGCTGGTGGCGATGCAAAGGGGTTCAAAGAGGCGTGGGCTGAATATGTCTTGTTCCTCCTTGGTGTAAGAACTCCAGGTTTTGCCGACCGTAACATTTCGTTCTTCAAATCCTTCCGAAACACCTTTTGGTGGCACTACAGGTAGAGAGATGGAGTTAAATTCAGCAAAACGTTACAAACATCAATTTTTCATTTGGCATTTGACGTACTCTTGGTGGTGGTAGCTACAACACTGTATGTTTGATAGTTAGTATACATGTTGGGTTCGCGAGCCAGGGGCCCTTCAAGTCTAGAGGTATTCACACAAATGAGATGGATAATGAAGATGAGAGTCAGGATGGGGGATTGGTATTTGATAAAGTAGACTTACAATGCCTCGTCGAGCGTTTGTCGACTACATTTGAGAACTAGACACAGCATAGTTTTGTCTAGGTTATAAGAAGCTTGGAGCGCTTGAGCTTCGAAGATCCCGATTGCGGATGGTCTGTTGTTCTTGGGTATGGTAAGCTCAGCGAGGTATTGCTCTGCACGTGCCAGTCCCCATCGAACACCGAGGTCATGGAAATTTTCTAAAGTGGGGCGTGTATCGTCAGCTTCGTCGAGTAGCGAATCATTGTCGTCAGGTAGTTCTTGGTTGGTGGGAATAGGTGGGGTAGATTCTGTTGGATGAGTTGTTCGACGGCGCTTTGGGCGTGCACCTTGAGAGCCAGTGTGTCCACCACGTCTAGCACGGCGGTTTTGTCCTCGAGGGGGGTACTGGCCTCTTCGTTCCCGTCGTGGTCTTGTGAATCGAGGCTAAGACTGTATAAGGAGTCTGGTCGGAATAGTCCGGTGGCATTCTCGTTACTTCGTAGTCCAGGACGCATTGGAATTGTGATGAACTGAATAGGTGGTTAGGTATATGGTGAATGGTTTGGAGAGAGGAATCCTTGACGAGTGACTGTTGAATGTAGCTGGAGTATGTGACACTTGTGAGGTAAGGAGGTGGTAAGAGCTTAGTTTGAGATGGTGAATCTCAAATGAAGTCGTAAGTTTCTGTGGTGGTGAATGCGAGTTTTGAATAACGTATTGTGATTTTTTTGAGTTGGTGAGGTTTCACTTCAGGATGGTCATTTGTTTTCCAAGTCGTAACATTTTATCTTGAGTGGTGAAATTTTATCCTGGGTGGTAATATTTCACTTAAGGCTGGTGATTTCCAATTGGAGTCGTAAGATTTTACCTGAGGTGGTGAAATTTTGTCTCGAGGGGTGCGACTTCTGTTGAGGTGGTAGGATGGTGTGGTGGGTGGTAAGATTAGATGTTGTGGTGGTGAGAGTATTGTAATGGTGGTGAAATATCTATATGTTGCACTTGATGATTAGGGGACTTAGCAATTTTCGAATAGGCCAATAGATATACTTATCTAGCTAGGGATTTCTAATAGACGCTGTACGGAGTCTATTGGTTGATACGCACTGCTGTATCTTCCAATAGGTTCGGTAAGGTTAAGTACATACAGGTGAGTTTGGCGACGATGGTTTCACCAAAGATTTCGTGAATGTCATCAGTGAAGTTGACTCCAACGGCGTGTAAGAGAGCTAGAGAGGATCTACAGTCCTTCAAATATTGAGATAATGATTGATAATTGATGCGGAAAAATGATGCGTAGGCTCTGCCTTTACTGCTGGAAGTGGTCGACTGAAATTTTTCCTTCATAAGGAGCCAGATGTCTAAAGGTTTACTGATAAGACCTTCGGATTCGACCATGATTTGGTATTGTTGACTCATATGAGAGTACATGATTCCCGCTGCTTTGCGTTGTCGTATAACGTAGGCTTCATAGAGAACTTTCTGTTCACGAGGCACAGGTCGTTCTTGTGGTTCCGGAACAGGGGTGGCGTCAGAGTCAATGAACTCGTCTAAGGTAGCCGACATGAGTGCTCCGGTGATGTCACCCTTCCATTCAGGGTAATTATCATCATCAAGTTTCACAATTCGAAGTCGAGTTTCGGAAGATGACATGATGATGAAAGAAACAGTGAAAATGAAGAATAGAGTTAAGAGTGACGATGTGTGAGTGTGTTGAAAGAACATGAATCGATCGATCGTGTGCGATAGCCAAAAAAAAAATTTTGAGTTTATGTGGTGCGATGTGATTATACAGCTAGTTGAGCTGGGCTCATAACCAATTGAATGAGATACCTGTGAATGACAGGTTATTAGCTTTGTTATAAAAGCTAACACACTGATCGAATGAGATTAAACAATACCTGTGAATGACAGGTTATTAGCTTTGTTATAAAAGCTAACACACTTATCGAATGAGATTAAACAATCTGATAAATGAAGATTGTTTAAGAGAAAAAGATTTGAGTTTGATTACTTTTCCACAACAACAACAACTACTAAAACAAATAGACTTACACCTGTGAATGACAGGTTATTAGCTTTGTTATAAAAGCTAACACACTGATCGAATGAGATTAAACAATCTGATAAATGAAGATTGTTTAAGAGAAAAAGATTTGAGTTCGATGAAGAAAAAGGGATTTACAATTGTATGAAAGTGATGACCCTTTATAAGAACTCAAATCATGACGTCATTCTAGTTTAATGATGTAAGCAAAAAGAAAAACCATAAGCGCATAACACAACCACGCGTCTTTGTCTCAATTACTCTCTCATTAAGGAGAACGAGATCGGGAGTAGGTGAGCCTTGTCTATGCCCTTGACTGTCGCGAAACGGTGTAGTTTGATGATTCCGGAGTTGTAACTTTTCAGAGTTCCGTCGCTCCAGGCACCTCGCAGAAAGTGCTTCTTTACTTCATCCGATTCGGATTCGTCCACTCCAAGTGCGTCCTTCCTGAATGCTCCGAAGGGCTTTAGGACTCTGCGTAAGTTTGGGAGTTCTCCGATCTGGTTGGACTTCCGCTTCCCCATTGTAAAGGGGAATTGATGAATCGAGATGAGGTAAGGAGATGAAGAGATTTCTAGGGTACAACTGTTCTCAAGGATTTGGAGGAGTTCGCTCTAACGTGACTTGGAACATCAAGGGGGACAGGTCTTTCGGGATCTCCACTCGGACTTCGTGGCTCCACGCAAGTGAGCCCAGAATTCCCCTGGATAAAGCATCTGCCGGATTGGCCTTAGATGCGACCCGTTTCGCCTTTATGTTACATCCTAGAGCCGTGAGTAACCTTTGTATCTCTTTCCATTCTTTGTTGACGCAAACGTCTTTGGATTTCCTCTTATTAACGGTTGACTGTGATGTCGTGTTATCTGTCCAGACAACGAACCTTTGGCCTTCAACCTTGCGTAGATTGCATACTACTAGCATGCCTAGCCTGATAGCAGCGGTTTCCGCCCAGGCAATGGAGCGCTTACCCTCCAGCAGGCCTTTGGTCTGCCAACCGTCTACAAATCGAAAGGACGCCCAGTGTTCACCCACCAGTACTCCTATTCCAAAGGACGAAGAAGCATCCCCAGCCCAGTTTATTTCCAGAGCTTTCAATTCCGGTATCAGCGGGCGAGAATTAAAGGTACCAAGGCATAGATCCCACTCTTGGAGATCCTTCCTAGCGCTCTCCGATAGCTGGCGAAGAGCTGCCGTGTTCTTCCAGGCCTTCATCATCCGATAGAGAGAACTGACATATGGTTTCATATGCGGGACAATGTTCGTGGTGTGGATAAGACGACCCGTAACTTGTTCGATGGTTTTAAAGGAGCAAGGGCCTGGGCTGAGTAAGTCTTTAATTTGCTGTCTTCTTTCCTGGAGTTTCTCATCCGGTAATCTAACCGTGTGGTCTCTTCCATTCCATATAAAACCTAAGAACCGTTGCTTGTCGGCAAATTCATGATTCTTTATTGGGTTATACTGAACCCCCATGCTGTTACTCAGAGTCTCGACCGTCTCCAGCGAGACTGGGTTTTCTGGACGCTTGAAGAGTAGGTTGTCGTCAACCCATCGAAAGATCTTAGTCACACCGCTAATCTTCTCCATTATGATCTTCCAGACGTGCGCCGGCGCCCCAAAAACTCCGCAACTCGCGACTCCACCAAACCCTACTGCAAGGTCGACCCATAGTCTTCCTTGGAAATCCATGATGATCAGGAAGCGACGTTGGCAGGGATGAACGGAAAGCTGTCTATAAGCTTTTTGCCAGTCAAAGATGGCGACCAACCATATCCCCGGGTGATGTCTGAAGAATCTTGCGACACGGCTGAAGTCGTCCCACTGCGTGCCATAGTTGTGCTTATTAACAAAGGAATTAACTGACGGAACGTTTGGATCTCTTTTCGGGAAGGACAGGTCATTAATCAACCGCACAGAGCCATCCCCGTTAACCGCGCTCCCCATGGGGTTCGAGCGAAAGAATCCAAATTTTTCCCGCAACTCTTCATGAGTGAATGGAACCACTATCCGACCAGCTTGCAGTTCCTTAGCTAGAGTCCGCTCGATCTGGGATTTGGCTGCAAGAGCCGACTTGTGATTTTCAGGATTGTACCACGGTAAGTCTTGGATAGTATGTTGTGGAATGCCCAAGCAGAATCCGTTCCTGAAACCGTTACTGATATAGGGAATGCATTTGTCCAGGCCCGCCTCACGCATCAGCTCTTCCCACTCCTCGATTTTCATTCTACTAGGAACCGGAGCAGGCCAAGGAGGGTTTTCCACCGGGATCGTGAAGATTTCCCTCTCCCATAAAGGTAGAGGTTCATCTGTGACACTTTCTTCACTCGAGACTTCATCATTGGATTCACTCTCTGAGGACGAGGAGGACGACTGTTCCATCTCGGAATCACCCGACTCGATTATCACATCATCAGGTCGTTTAAAAGAGGCTCCATTCTCACGTGACGCTATCGGCAGGCTCGGGACAGGAACTCTGATACTGTCTAGCAAGAGTAGGGATGTTTATATTTCAAAGAGAATATATGTATTAGGTTTGTTTTCTAAACAAAACAGGGACAATCATGCTCTAATGCGTACCACAAGTTAAAATTCGCACACAACCAGATGGAAGAAGATGGCAGTCACGTTCAAGAATTAGCGCGAACAGCACCAATCAAGGAATTAGACACGAAGGAGTTTCCGATGGTCAGTAAATGAGGGTCATTTCTGGACTTCAAGCAGAGGGTACTCACTTGTCTGCGGTGTCTGCACCTTGCGACTTCTGCGCACCAGTACCACCGTTTTTCTTGTAGTAGTTGTTCCTCTTCACAAAGCCACCATTGGTTCCGGAGCCTTCAGCACCTTGAGTTTCTAAAAACGTGCATGAATAGGAAATAAGACACAAGTAAGTGAAAACTGCTCCCGCATTTATCATGAGATAAGCTAGCGAATGCAAACCTTCGCCCTGATTGCCCTGAATCTTGGCACCTTTGTTCTGGGAGAAGTTTCCCCTTTTCACGAACGGTTTCTTTCCGTTACCTCCCCTTTTTCCCCTCTGGGTCGAGGATCCAGTAACAATCGAAGAAGTTTCTTCCGACTTGCCGCTAACCAAGTCTTCAACCTGTTCCCTACCAGTCGTGAAGTTGAAGCCAAATTTAGGCTTCCCTGGCGCATAGGGGTTGTCAATGAAGCCGAGGTCATTCGCTCGTTCTGCGTCACGTCTAGCTGACTCCTCTACCGAGGCCTGAAGACCGTTGGGAACACGCATCTTATCTGTCATCACCGTCTTGCCGTCGACCTTGGTTTCGATCAACTTGCGGCGTCTAAAAATGACAGTGCGAATTGCCAAGTGGTATCGGAGAGCGACCATCCAGCAGTTGTGCTTCTTCTTCAAGTTGGAAACAATTAACTTATGAGACTCGACATATTTGGCGTAATCTTTAAGACCATAGATTTCTCGTGCATAGCGTTCTTCGAGATCACACATTTCGATGAATTCACCGTAAGTGATTTGTTTCTCTCTGGCCTTCTCGGTAGATTTGGCTGCCAAAGACTTAGCCTTCTTTTTCTCATCTTCATCTAGGTCGTGCCAGTCCTCGATGGACGATTTCACGAAGACTGTCAAAGGAACGTAAGCACGGAGCTTCCTAAAGCCCTTGTCCCACCTGGTGGGCAAGTCAGGAAGATCTGCCAAAGTGAAATCCCCAGCTTTGCATACGAGTTCTGCCGCACTGATCGCCGAGGAGTCGTCAGAGGAAGAAGATTCAGACGGGGTAGAGTCACTGTCATCCGGATCCGAAGGTTTCTTCGACATCTTCTTCTTCTTCGGCTTTTTCTCAGGCTTCTCAACACCGGAAGAACCCGACGACGAGGAGGGGTCCTCGCTATTCTTCGAGGACTTCCGCTTCGAACCAGATACCGAGGATTCACCCGCCGGCGCTTGAGCAGGTGCTCGCGCCACTTAGGTGGAGGCATGGCTTGGGCTCCAACGGCGATTGCGGTATGTGCTCTCGGGGGATCCCAGTGAGTCGCACGTCGCACGCAGCACGCACGCATTGACCTTCTCTAGAGCGGCTTTAGCTTCCTCTAGTGTCCCGAATTTGACCGCATGGTTGAGTTCGTCCATGATTGAAACACCCTGTTGGGGTTCTTTGTCTCTCGATGAAGGAACTGAATCAATCAACCAGAAAACACAGTTAGTAAGTAACTGATAATTCTATAGGATCGTGGACTATTCTCGGCGCTGATAGCAGCCCCCCCTTTGCTTATTCTGCTCAGAGATTACGCATTAGAGGATCGCGCGTTGATTGCGGAACTTATTGGGCCAGTCTTGAAGTTAACAGAGATAACAGCAAGTCGAAGAGCGCCAATGGCAGCGTCTCCCTGGTACCCCAATGAGAGCGCTCAAGGCAGCATCTCTTCTGGGTCACGCATGACTCCAGCACCGGCGCCATCGGCAGCCAGAGGCCTCTCCAGACCGAAGTCGTGGATTAGACTTGAAGTCTAAAGGCCGATAAAAGGGAAAGGAATAACTTACCCTTAATCTGTATGTTCTTTCCAAGAGAGGGGACAAGGGAGTTGTCTTGTCTCAATTGAATCTTCTTCTTCAGAGCTAACTTGAAATTTCCATTTTCTTCCCCTTCAGATGACTCGTCATCACCTTCTTCACCATTGGCGATTCCAGAACCCCCCGTCGTGCCAGTTGGGTCGATTGGATCGCCTTCATTGTCAGCGTTGTTGGCCTCATCCACCAACGTGCCACCCGGAAGTATTTGAGAGAGAGGAGGAGCCCTGGACTCAGCATGTCTGGCCCTGTCCTCAGCTTGAATACGGTCCTTCTCTGCTTGCATCTTCTTCTTTTCTTCAGCTTCTAAATGCATCTGATGCAATTTATTCTTGGACGAGATAAGTTTATCCTTTTGAGACGGATCCATTTAATAAAAGAGAAAACTGCGAGATGATATAGCCAGGATATGGGATTGAGTTATATATAAGAGATAGAAATTCGAAAATTTCCTATGAGTCTTGAGAATGAGAAAATGACTAGCAAGAGGCAAGAAGAGCAGGTGAAGACAGGAGAGGAAGAAGAAACTGGATCGGAAGAAGGAATGAAAATTTTCCTTCTGCCGTTTCAGAGTAATTCCTCTCCCATCTCGGCCCCGGCCCCGGGACCATCAGCTGTCCCGCTCATTTGCCCGTCCCCTTACGTTATGTAATGGACTCTACCATACCGTCGCAGGCTTTGGGTTAGTCAGCAATATATTGAATTTGAGAGAATCAAGAAGAGTCTGCTTACAATATTGAATCAATGATGATTTCTGTGAGATTGATAATGAGTTCACATCCTTATTGCAACATCATCTCTAAAATCATTTGCAGTACCTTGGTCATTTCTTACCACAGGCACAAATTTGTTATGAGCTTTACAGACCCATGCTCAATTTTACTCATGTTGTTATTCATTGAATTCTTTGAAAGACTGATCCTCACCACCCTACATGATGAGGTTGTGAAGCACAGCAAGTGCCACAACAATGTTTTCTTGCCAAAGTATAGGGAATCTGTGCATCAGGACTAGAATTACAAATCTAATCTTTCAGACACCAAAGTCTTGTTTGATGATCATTTGAATTCGTGAGTGGCAATTGTAAATGATTCTTGATGGTTTTGTGGTGTGGGGCAACCTTGATCCCACTCATAGATGTGGTAGCAAAAGCCACATTATGTCCAAATTGCAACTCAGAATGATTTTTCCGTCCACCACTATTCTACTTGCAACTTGAGAATTGCTCTTGTGGTAGGTGAAAAGGTATTATCAAACGTTGTAAAAGACCAGTCTTGAGTTGTAGGTGCTGCATCATGACCAAAATTGGATGTGACTGCTTTATTTCTAGCACCTACCTATGCAAAGCTGGAGGTAGGCGCCTATTTTCTCAAACACATGGATTTGAAAATGTAGGCACCAGAAAAAAACACCTACATCCTTTCTGGGTATGTAGGCATCAGAATGGAGCACCTACATGGTAGCACTTGTTTTTTCACTTGTGTTTGTGATTTATTATAGGGCGATCACAGATTTGATAGACAAATAATTATGGATTTTGAATGAATGATGTGGACCCCCTATAGTATAATTGGTTTAGTAGTTGCTAAGTCACTTATATTTTTATCTGATTTTCATATCACCTTGTTTGGCTTCTCTTTGGCATGTTTGCCCTTCCATGCTTTCTCTTGTGTATTTTTCTCAGCTTGAAATTTGTTGTTTTTGACAACATATAAGTGAAATACCCTACTGGG
Source organism: Melampsora larici-populina 98AG31 (assembly GCF_000204055.1). Taxonomy (NCBI): domain Eukaryota; kingdom Fungi; phylum Basidiomycota; class Pucciniomycetes; order Pucciniales; family Melampsoraceae; genus Melampsora; species Melampsora laricis-populina. The sequence continues at coordinate 548,716 of NW_006768798.1, read as the reverse complement.
GAATAAACATTGATAGAACATGTATGTTACATAAGAAGGAATTTTGTGCGTCTTATATGCACTCAAAATCAGACATATTTGCAAACAACAAAAGTACTGCATCATGCAGTACTGATACTGAAAGTTTTTCAGCATCAAACCTACAGTATACAGATATATAGAAGGGAAAAGATGCTACTCTACAGAGAAACCAGCACGGGTACAATACAGACCAAGAGAAAAATGCTACTAGTCAAACAAGGGCTTTGAAAATGCTACAAAATTTTATACTTGGAAGAAGTCCCTTCCCTCAGGTTAAACCCAACGCTTGTTATTTCTTTGAATTGAGCTGGCTCTGAATGAATTTATGAGAAGTGTGGATTTAGTCAAATCAAGGGTGGTCAAATAAACAAACATCCACCAGCTTACTTGGTTATACTTTGAGGATACGCAAACACATTTTGAGGGTCGTAAGCAGACTTGATTTTTGTCAATCGCTGATAACTATATCAATAATTACAATACCTTTAGAAAATTTGTTCAAACACATGCAGATGCTTCATACTCAACTGTGTGTTGTAATAGAGATTCTTCCACTGAGTTGCAGACAACCGATCATCAACGTAATTGGCATAGGCGCTAAAGAGTCAAATATAGGGGTGAGTATTTCAGTTCCATGTTTCCTTGGAGGATGTAGCCCTGAGGTAAATTCTGATTGCTGACCCGTATGCCCATCCAGAAGGGTTGCTGTTAACAATTTTTGATACCATTTGATCTAGGAAGGTTAATCCTGCACTTGGGAACGGTGGCGCGTAGTTTCTGGATGAGGCGTAGAACTACATAGCCGCATGAAACATTGTTAAAATCTTCAGGCAGCCAAAGTCTTATGAGTCCTTACAGTGGTAGATGGCTTACTTGAATAGTCCACAATATGGAACGTTGTGCAAACGCCGTCGCATACTTTGCTACGGCGGTGATAGCAGAGTTCTGACCGCCGTAAAGGATGAATTGGACCAACCATTTCTTTATAGTGTAGAGCGCTGTGATTAGCAAACAGAAGCATGTGTCATATGAAGAAACCGTTGCATACTGTATCTGTTTTCCATCCTTCCGACGAGAGGTATTTCGAGAAAGCTTGGATAGAAGAATTTGACATGGGGGCTGATTGTGGAGTTGTCAAAGACTTGGCATAGAAAGTGTCATGCTCCGCTGATAAGTCCACGCCTGTGTAGGGGAAGAAAAGCGTCAAATTCATCAAATCCAATGTGTCACTCTAAGTTGTGCAAAGGCTTACCCGAAGTTGAAAGTGCTTGCGAACCAGCTAGACCTTGCAAGATGGTAAGCCAATTGCTCTTCTTTACAGTCCTCTTGCTTGGTGCTGGCTAAACGTTCTCAAGGGTACATGTGTCAGTAGGAAAACTAGATGCTCCTGTGTTGTTGTGAGCTTACCATCACATTCAAAAAGGGCTGAATGACAGCCGGGAACTTTGAGCTATCACCATACCAGACCCCATACAGAGCGAAATTCAAACGTCCAGACTGGGTCCCTCGTCCTAAATCGGCCTCCACTCCAAGTTCAGCGGGTAGGTTAGACCGACAAAAGGTTTGAAATTTGATTAACGCGTTTGCAAAGCCATTTGGATCGAAATCCCATTGGATGTCAAACTTGGTAGGTTGGCTAGGGGCGGCATAGGTTTGAAACTTCATTGATGTCACGACACCGTACGAGGCTCCTGCACCTCTCAAGGCCTATCAGCGTGTCACACTGTCTGAGCAATCATCATCCAGATGGGGCGGATGAAGGATGTAGAGCCTCGTGTCACTTACCCAGAAGAGGTCTGAATTGGCATTTTTCGATGCTTGAACGATTGTACCGTTTGCGAGCACCACTTCTTGGCTGATGATATTGTCCGAAGTCAAACCCCACATCCGACTTGTGGGACCAAAACTGAAAGTCAAGGAACGCAAGCACACATAGTCAGGCCACGATGTGCTTCATGGTCTCTTTGCTTACCGGTCGACTTACCCCCCGAATGCCGCGTGGCCCCCAATACCGACGTACGGACATGTACCATGGGGAATTGCGCGGCCACCTTGAGAATGCAATCTGATAGCCACATCACCTAATCGATTTCCAGTTCCAATAACAGCTTGACCTGTTGACTGATTGACAGAGACCTTATTAATTCGCGAGAGATCGACAACTAAGGCTCCATTAGTCCCTCCCAAGCCATATGCAGCGTACGAATGTCCACCGGAGCGAGGCGAGACTATGAGAAACAAACAAAAAAACCATTTAAGCTCCGAAATTTTGGTTCATAGACATCCATCACAATATGAGCTCACCTGGAATTCTTGCTTCAACAGCTGCTTTGACGGAATCGGACACAGCTTTTGTGTTATTAGGGAAGACAACGGCAGCCGGCATATATGTCAGGCGTTTGTTGAAAGGTGTAGCAAATTTTTTATAAGATGGATCTCCTGGAAAGACAGCGTCTATTCCTAACTTGGAGAATTTTGTTCGCAAAGAAGCAGTGTCTGCTCTAACAGAGCACAGGACACCCAAAGCGCAAGAGACGGTAAACAAAGAGTGAAGCATAATCTTGGAGTGTTGAATCCCACAAGTCAAGTCTTGGAAGTTGTGAGTTCAGGAGGTGGGATTACAACAATGATTTCTCACAAGAAGTGAAAAGGCGACGGCCAGGGCCTTGTATGCCTGATTTGCACCACTTCTCCAGCTAACAGGGTAGGTCGTTTGGGCAGTTTATGCTTTTGATACTTTACACATTACCGCGACCTTACGGTGATCACTGGCTGCCAAAGGAGATGGTCTTGGCTTCATCGTGAAGGTGAGCGGGGCTGCTGTACATATGATGAGTAAAGTTTGACCATCTGACCCTATCAGAATCTGAGCTCTCCAGCTCTGGTGACTATGTATGCTGGACGCTTTCTGGGTTTCCAGAGAGATTTACCGGGATAACGGCTATTAATGGCCCAAATTAATCAACAAAAGACTGATATTGAAGTTCTTCGAAACTCTGTCGGTATGTATGATACATATGTAATCCCTGCTTCACCTTTACTCCTGGGTTATACGGCGAGACGATCTCATGGTTCAAAGCAGACAGATAGAGTAGGTCGCAACAGGTAATTTTTTTTCAAAAGAACAATGAGGCCTGTAATTCTTTGTGAGCAGGAAATCTTTAGAAATGTGAAGCATGGAAATGATCAAAGATCTGATAGAAAAGATGAGATGTTTCGATGTTGATCGCACTCAGCAGAAGAAATCCTGTATATTTAGTTCTCTGATCAAATTGGACTCAATAACTTTGTTTCTCATAATCTGTGATCCCTTATATTGTGGTTCTCTTCGATAATATATCATTCCATTCCTTAGATGAAGTCTGATCATTATCATTATCAGGTAATGTGCTTCCCGAAAATCGTACATCAGTCCATGCTTAAGCCCGAAGTCTGATCATTGTCTTTAAAATTACACGTCTTTTTAAATGAGAAAAAAAATAATTTAGAAGAACACAGGAACGGAATTAAATATTCCTTCCAACAACAAAATCAGAGGGAAAATAAATATAGAAGTGGAAAAAAATAGAAAAAATGCAACCAATATAGAGAGAAACTACTACAGATGTGATGGAGAACATGAGAAAAAAGCTTCTAGTCGAACAAAGACTTTGAAAATGCTATGAAATTTTTATGTTACATGAGAGAAATCTATCTCTTCATCTTAAACCCAACGTTTGTTTCTTCGTGTTGAGCTTGCCCTAAATGAAGTTTTGAAATGTGAGGATAAAATCAATGCTAAATGATCAAGACAGTTCAGATAATCAAAAAACATAAAACCTACTCAGTTATACTTTGAGGATATGCGAAGACGTTTTGAGGGTCGTAGGCAGACTTGATTTGCGTCAATCGTTGATAACTATATCAACAATTACAAGATGTCAGAAAGTGTGGTTAAAAACACGGAAGCGTTCAATACTCAACTGTGTGTTGTAGTAGAGATTCTTCCACTGAGCGGAAGTTAAGCGATCGTCGACATAATTGGCATAGGCACTAAAGAATCAGGGATATGGGTGAAAACCTAAGTTTCACTCTCTTTGAAGAATGCAGCTTCCGTAGCAATAGAATGCTGACCCGTAACCCCATCCAGAAGGATTGTTGTTTACAATGCTCGAAACCATTTGATCTAGGAATGTCAATCCTGCACTGGGGAAAGGTGGCGCATAGTTGCTAGATGAGGTGTAAAACTAGGCACCAAAAATAAGATGATATTTAGACGGTTAACAATTTAGAATGAGTTCCTAAATTGCTCACTTGAATAGTCCACAAGATGGAACGTTGAGCAAATGCCGTCGCATCCTTTGCTACGGCAGAGATAGCTGAATTCTGACCACCATAGAGCTCAAACTGGACAAACCAATTCTTCATAGTGCAAATGATTCTTGATCAGCAAAACTAAGGAGAAATCATACACAGAAATCTAGTAAATACCGTATCTGTTTTCCATCCTTCCGACGAGAGATACTTTGAGAAAGCTTTGATAGAAGAATTAGACATTGGTGTCGACTGTGGAGTTGTCAAAGACTTGGCATAGAAGGTATCATGCTCTGCTGATAAGTCCACGCCTGTGTAGGGGAAGAAAAAACGGCGTCAAATCGGAAGTTAAGTAAGCGGTGTTGAAGAAAAGGCTTACCCGAAGTTGAAAGCGCTTGCGAGTCAGCCAAACCTTGCAAGCTGGTGAGCCAGTCGCTCTTCTTTACGCTCCTCTGGCTCGGCGCTGGCTGAAGGTTTCAAAGGTATATGCGTTAATAGAGGACTGAATGTTCATACAGGCTATAAGCTTACCATTGTATCCAAAAAAGGTTGAATGACTGCCGGAAACTTTGAGCTGTCGCCATACCAGGCTCCAACCAGGGCAAAGTTCAGGCGTCCAGATTCGCTCCCTTGTCCCAAAGTGGCGTCCACTCCAAGTTCAGTTGGTACGTTAGACCGACAAAAGACTTGAAATTTAATTAGCGCGTTTGCAAAGCCATTTTGATCAAAATCCCATTCAATGTCAAAGTTGGTAGGTTGACTTGGAGCGGCATGAGTTTGAAATTTCATTGATGTCATGATACCGTACGAGGCTCCTGCGCCTCTCAGAGCCTATCGATGGGACAAAAATTTGAGCATTGGTTTTCTAACGGTGAGACTGAGTGAATTAAGGAACATGAAAAGCCGCATTCGACTTACCCAATAGAGATCTGGATTGCTGTTTTGCGATGCCTGAACAATTGTACCGTTTGCGAGTACCACCTCCTGACTGACGATATTGTCCAAAGTCAAGCCCCACATCCGACTCGTGAAACCATAGCTGGAAATCAAGCAACGCGAGGGCAAAGAGTCAGCTCGAGGATATTACATTTTCACTTTCTTTGTCAGGCCACTCACCCTCCAAATGACGCATGACCTCCAAGACCGACATACGGACACGTCCCATGAGGAAGTGCGCGCCCACCTTGAGAATTCAATCCGATAGCAACATCACCTAATCTGTTTCCAGTTCCGATAACAGCTTGACCAGTTGATTGATCGACAGATACGGTCTTGAGTCGGGAGAGATCGACAACTAAGGCGCCATTAGTTCCACCCAAACCATAGGCGGCGTACGAATGTCCACCTGAGCGAGGTGATACTACAAGACGCGAGCAAGGGAAACCTTTGAGTCGAGACGGAGCGGTTTTTAAGCATTTATCACATTATGAGCTCACCTGGAAGCTTTTCTCCAACAGCTACTTTGACTGAATCCGAGACAGCTTTAGTACTGTTCGGGAAGACGATCGCAGCTGGAATATAAGTCAGACGTTTGTTATAAGGTGTAGCAAATTTGTTATAAGTTGAATCTCCTGGAAAGACAGCGTCGATTCCTAACTTGGAGAACTTGGCTCGCAAAGAAGCAGTATCTGCTCTGGTAGAATACAAAAAGTTCAGAGCGCACGAGACGATAAACAAAGAGTTGAGCATAGTTTCAAAGGGTTTGATATTCAGAAGAAGATATTGAAGGAAGTAACTTGATGATGTGGAATCAGAACAACGGCTTTAGGATGATATCATGGAAGAGGTGAAAGGGCGACTGCTTTATATCCCTGAAATGCACCATTCTTTCAGCCAAGAGCGCAAGCTGTATGTGATGGATTTCTAAAGCCATGAGCAAGCAGTGTCAGTCCTGATCAAGGACCTCCCAACAATGTTTAATGTTTGAGCAAGTGGGCCGCTGGGCGGTTTTCGATCACGACACTTCATCCGCTCAATTCACATCTGGCTTGATATCAATGACCATATGCTGTGAGATCCCACGATGATTATTCGACACATCATTCCAACCTTACTTGATCACCGGCCGCCAAATGAAATCACGAGATGACCACTGAGCGTCTTATGAAGGTGAGCGGGACTGCTGTACAATATGATGAGCAAAGCTTGACCGTCTGGGAGCTGGAAGTTCAGCTGGAAGCTCCAGCTCCTCTTACCCAGGCGCTTTCCGGTCTTCCAACGTGCTCTCGGTCAGAGGCTGAAACCCATCATTTGCTTAACGAACTCAAAACGTTTTGAGAAAAAGCGTGATATGATTCCCGCTTGGGCCGTGATCGCCAACGAACGGAAAACCCAATATTCCACCCTCGTTTCCCGGCTTTCTATTACACTGCAATGACTCGGTTTTAAATTTTGATCACATTCGACGCGTCTCAAAATTGGGTTATTTATCGATATGAGACGCCATACATAGCAATCCGATCAGCGAATTGTCTATTTCCTTCTTGTCGTGCCTCACATAAGTTTAGTGAGGCACGACATCATCCATTGTCCATGACAGATATATGATAGTTCTCAACACTTCAGTCCGGACTCCGGAGACCTCTCATTGCGTAGTAAGGGGACACAAAGGTGGATTTCTAGACCTGCAACTCTCCTTACCACTTGATATCATCCCTGATTAATATTCAGCATTTCGCCCGTTTGAGAGCGATTTCAATCGCACTTGTGACTTCGTGTTAACTTTGCTTGTTGGCAAGAACTTTGTGAGGTGATATCCAATTAAATTACGCCGATGCTCTCCGATCTCAAAGTCAAAAAGTACTCTTAAAGCGGAAGATCTGCTGCTAAGGCGCGAGAATCTGGGCTCGGTGCGTCTTGGTCCTTCTTGACTGGATTTGACTGTGACAATCAGTTTGGAAATCTTAAAGATCATCAGAAAACTTTACTTCGAATTCTGGACTTCAAAATGCCAGGTAAGTTTTTGACTTGCCCTGAAAATCTCTGATCAGCTGACTCAGAATTCACATACTCGGTCAAATCCATCATAATCTCATATACAAACTGTTCAGATCGGTCACTGCTGGCAACTTCGATCATATCACTACCCATATCGTCGATCATCTCATACGACAATGAACTTACAACAAAATCAAGATATCCGCTCAGCATGTCCAGCCAAATGCGAATGGACAGAGGACCAAGAGGAAACTATGGTTAAGATGCTTGACATCTCTCAGAGTAATATCGATTGTCACAATGGATTTGTTAGAGCTATCTGGAGGTCTATTGCAAACGCTTTGAAGGGATCTGAAGGCTCGAGTAAAGTCAAAACCGGTGATATGTGTAACTCACACTGGAAATTGGTAAGTTTTCTTTCGTTCATCGGATTTCTTCCTCACTGATGTCTCATTTTCATCATCTGTTTGTGTTTGTCTTTGTCAAGTTGTCTAGAAGATACAAGGATGCAAAGCAATTGCAGAAGGAAATCGGTGGCCGTTGGAATGAGGAATCGAGTATGATCGAGCTTTCAACGGAACGATGGGATGAAATGGCCAGTATCCCGGTAAGTCGAACTTTTACACATTGTTTCTTGATATTACTTCTTGACTTGGTTTGAATTCTAGAACGCCACCAACAAACGTCTGGGATGGTTCCGAAGGGGGCAATTCCCGCTCTACGATGCTGTTGGAGCCGTCGTTGATCGAGGAGTGGTAAAGAATCGTGACGAGTTCAATACCTTTCCTCAATCGGATCGCCACGAGACCACCGATATCGACCAGTTGGAAAGGTCAGCAAGTGAAGAATCGCATAGTCAGTCATCAGATGAACGTGATCCGGAATTACGACATGCAAAGCTCGAATCAGACTCAGCTCATGCTTCTTCGACGAGGACGAGCACAATGGCGAAGCTTCCAATCTCAAGCAGTAAGTTGATAAATAAAAGAAAATTCGTCAAAGATAAATCAGCTTCAAATGAAGATGTCCCAGGAAGATCGAGTTCAACTGTCTCAACTATAAGATCATCAGAGTCAGCAAAGAAGAAGCCTCGCGAGTCGAGTGCTGAACTCTTTATCGATTCCATGGAATCTATGCATGATAGATTCCTTGATGAACTGCCTGTTGATCTTACTGCAGCTCTATCAGAAAGTAGGGTAGCATCTTTAGATTACTTGGTAATGGCTGTTGACGTATTACAAAAAATGAAGAGTTTAGATACCGGATTATTGTTCAAAGCATTAGATTTATTCAAAGACGAACCTATCTATGCAACAATGTTTGTTGCTTTGCGAAAAGAAGACTTGCAAATCGAATGGCTAAAGTATAAACTTCAACGCGTTTGGTGAGTTTTATTAATATTTTGATCTCCGAGATCCGAAATTTATCCATATTGATGCTTTGTATCTACATTTTTGTTTCTTAAGAATTGATCAAAATCGAAAGATCATTTTTAATCCAACGCATCAAAATTTTCAACATGTACCTAGTCAGACGTTCCATATCTTCCACGATTCACTCTATAATTTTATCATTATGTAAATGTAAATACAAGTATGTATGGCATGCGTAAAAACTTTTCAAACTTGGATTTGAAACGAGAGGCTTATCCTGGCTTATCGCTTGGAACGTTGGGTTTAACAAGCACATACTCTAGCTACTGATCCTTTAGATGAGCTCATACAGTTATCATATTGAGATGACAGTGAGACATGCGTGTCAAAATGAGATAGCAGAAGTATGGATCGCACAATACTGAATGCTGACCACATAATGACTTCAGATAGACTTTGCCACCTTTTTTCACGACTTTCTTACTGATTTGGTATCTTTGTGTCACCAAATTAAGCCTGGTAATATTGAATTCTCAGTTGGAAAAAAACCAAACTCGCTCTGTTTTCTCCGTACCCAGGATAACAGTATTACACTTTCACATCAATTGGCATCAAATGAACGGATTTATACTCGTGCTTTACCCATCTCTTCTGGTTCCCAAGAATGACCATGGGGCTGTATCATCCAGGGCAGAATCTGATCTCAAGGTCAAGCGATCATTATGTTTACTCACCAAGTGCGGTATCAGTATAGATATTTGTTTTTTTTGATTACAAGCATGTCTTTTAGGGAGGACAGTCTGTGTCGCTTGGATTAAGATAAAAAATATTGGCAAGGGTTCAAATGACACAAATATTCAGTGTAGTCACAATGAATAGCAGATCAATCAGAGTAAGAATGCATACATATTGAGAAAGGAATATGAAAAATCATTGGCTATGATAGAGACTGAGAGCCATCAGCAGGCATGGCATAAAAGAAGGGGAATAGCAACTCTTGTGAAGTGCTGGTTCGGATGGAACTGCCATTGCTTTTCACTGGAGAAAAGTTCTCGCCTTTATCGAAAGCCTCAAATTTTTCATTTGTGCCAGTTGCGCTGGTCCTGAAAGAAATTCCACAGATCGATCAGTCCAAGGGTATCAATCAAACTCAGATATACAGATGTGTAAAGCTTACTTTTTTATGCTCTGAGGATACGCAAACACATTTTGAGTGTCATAATCGGACTTGATTTGCGCCAAGCGTTGATAGCTAGGACAATAATTTTGACATCTCAGAAACTGAGGACACCAAAATGCAATGATCAATACTCAACTGTGTATTGTAATAAAGAGTTTTCCACTCAGCCGAAGATAAGCGATCATCGACGTAGTTAGCATAGGAGCTAAAGAATCAAAGATGCGATGATTTCAGTCGCGTGTTCCCTTCAAGCATGCAGCACTCGTCGTAAGAGAGTGCTGACCCGTATCTCCATCCAGAAGGATTATTCTTCAAAATACTTGAAACCATTTGGTCTAAGAATTTGAATCCTGCATCTGGGAATGGTGGTGCAAAGTTGCTGGATGAGGCGTAGAACTAGGCGCAAGAAAATTGGAATAGTCAGGGAGGCCAGCAGAACACGAAGAAGGTGAGTAGGTGGCTAACTTGGATGGTCCATAGAATGGACCGCTGAGCAAAAGCCGTTGCATCCTTTGCAACGGAAGTGACGGCGGAATTCTGACCACCGTAGAGCTTGAACTGGACAAACCAATTCTTTATGGTGCGGATAATCGTGGATCAGCAAAACAAAGGAGAATTAATCTACAAAAATCTATTGAATACCGTGTCTGTTTTCCATCCTTCTGACGAGAGATATTTGGAGAAAGCTTGAATGGAAGATTTCGACATGGGTACCGATTGTGGGGTGGTCAAAGACTTCGCATAGAAGGTATCATGCTCCGCTGATAAGTTCACGTCCGTGTACGGGAAGAAAAGTCAATGACAGATCCATCATCGAGTCGCTCTGAGCTCTGCTGAACATACAAGCAGGCTTACCCGAAGTCGGAGACGCTTGGAAACCAGCTAAACCTTGCAAGCTGGTAAGCCAATCAGTTTTCTTTACGATCCTCTTGCTCGGTACTGGCTAAATTTATCCAAGGGTACACGCGTTATTGATATTAAAACCAACTGTTCATGTGGTGATCGGAACTTACCATTTCATCCAAAAACTGCTGGATGACGGCTGGGAACTTGGAGCTATCACCGTACCAGGCCCCAGATAAGGCAAAATTCAGGCGTCCAGGTTGGCTCCCTTGTCCCAGATTGGCTTCCACTCCAAGTTCGGCGGGTAAATTGGACCGACAAAATACTTGAAAATTCATTAGCGCGTTTGCAAAGTCATTATGGTCAAAATCCCATTGGATTTCAAAATTGATAGGTTCACTGGGAGCTGAATGGGTTTGAAACTTCATTGATGTCATGATACCATACGAGGCTCCTGCACCTCTCAGAGCCTATCAACGGGACAAACGTTCTGAGTATTGATGTTCTAACGGCGAGTGAGATGGTCATGAGGAGCGCAAAAAGCCTGGTTCGCCTTACCCAATATAAGTCCGGATTGCTTTTCTGTGATGCCTCAACAATCGTACCGTTTGCAAGTACCACCTCTTGGCTGATAATGTTGTCCAAGGTCAAGCCCCACATCCGACTCGTGAGACCGAAGCTGGAAATCAAGCAAGGCGAGGACAAAGAGTCAGCTCACGACGTACTTCACTTGCTTTTTGGTTAACGGTTGACTTACCCCCCAAATGCCGCGTGGCCCCCAATACCAATGTACCCACACTCACCGTGCGGTATCGCCCTCCCGCCTTGAGAATGCAACCCTATAGCCAAATCACCTAGTCTGTTTCCGCTTCCAATAACAGCTTGTCCTGAAGACTGATCGACGGAGACTGTCTTGAGCCGCGAAAGATCGACAACTAAGGCGCCATTGGCCCCTCCTAAGCCATAAGAGCCGTATGAATGTCCGCCGGAGCGAGGTGAGACTGCATGAAGAAAGCGAGACGTTAGTTCGGGTGACGTTGAAGGAATTCCTGAGCATCCGACATGGTACGAGCTCACCGGAAAGCTTTTCATCGACAGCTACTTTAACAGACTCTGAGACAGCTTCAGTGCTATTGGGGTAGACGATGGCAGCTGGGATATAAGTCAGACGTTTGTTGAATGGTGTAGCGAGTTTTTCGTAAGACAAATCTCCTGGAAAGACAGCGTCGATTCCTAACTTGGAGAACTTGGCTCGCAAAGAAGCAGTATCTGTTTTAACAGAACACAAGACGCCCAAAGCGCAAGAGACGGTAAATAACGAGTTGAGTATCATTTTAGTGTTTTTTGGATGCGGTGAGTGAAGATGTGGCAGCACTAGTGGGATAACGATCACAAGGCAATCTACAGCGAAAGCGAAAAAGTGACTGCTTTATCTCTTCAACCCGCACCCTCAATTTCGGTCAACAGAGCCAGCGGTGATGAATTTCTCAAAGAGAGGAGCTGGTCCATTCCTGATCAGACGTCCTACGATACCATTTCAACAGATCGTTACGATACGCTCCAACCTATAGGGCTTATTGGGTACCGTAGTGAAAGTTTGAATTGTCAGGTCAGCCAATACGTGGTTGGGTATTTATGTAAGTCAATCATTCATCGGCTTACTTCTATCACTAGCTTGATCCGTATGATTGCATCTACGGTGATCAATGGTCAGATCATTACGAGCGAACCATGACAGCGAACCATAACATGTCGCCAAATGATACGAAAAGCTGACCGCTGAGCATCTTTTGATAGGTGCTGTACAGTTTCTCAAGCTGACCTGCCCAACTCGCGTCACCCACTCTGTGGACGCTTACCAGGTTTTTAATGTGCCCTGCGTGTAAGATGATTCCCATCCAATTAACACAAAACTTTTGAGAGAGAATGTGATAGTTTCCCTCCACTCCCAGACAAACCACCTGCTTGAATCGAAATCTCAAATCACCTCAATGAGCGAGAACAACTAATCAATCCTGACGTTCTACATCTTCTCACGATCAATTCGTAGCAGTCTCTGTAAGATAATTCTGCTTATCGTAGGCTTCCGACAGCCTGTTTTGATAGAAGCGATGATGATTGGAGGATGTGAAAGCAAAAACTTGAATCTGATCAAAAGTGTGTAAAGTTGAGAACGATGAATTGTCATTGGTCAAGGTAACCATGAAGCCTTGAGGACAAGCTTTTCTAAGGCACGTTCTCATTTCCAGAACGCAGGCGGCCCCCGACTGTATGCATGCACACATTGTGGTGTTTGCCGAGAGAGTGGAGCGTTTTGAATGTCACAGGTGCCCAAAGGAACGACGGCACCTGTAAAGTGCCTGAAATTATTCTACCAGCGTGATCTGCCAGAACTATTGGGAATCTCTGTACTCCCACACAGAGATGAGCATTTGATTTTCGACTTCGGTTTTTGAAATTCCAAATTCGACTTCTGTTTCACTTTGCGCAAATCCCACGAATTGAGTCTGGATTCACCGGGTGTCGAAACCGTATTACCCGGGGACCGAAGGTCCCTCGAGTCAGGCTTGGCAGTGGCGGAAAGATGCGCCAATCGGGGCACAGTGTGTTGGTGCGAAGTCTGAAAAGAGACTTGCCGGTGTTGGATCCGCGAGGCAGGATCCACATAATTTTAAGTTAACATTCTTCGTTTTGCCGAAGGGAAATCCTCCGCATCATCACGCTCAATTCCTGGGCGATAATACAAGCCCGTCTGCCGTGATCTGCTGCAAAGGGTCACGAACGTCTTCTCGCCGGTCAGCGATATGTGATCACAACGGATCACCATGCAGCCCGGCCCACGAAGTGGAGCTGGTCCAAGCATCGCTACAAGGAAAGCGTCCTCCCTTGTTTGTTGAATTGGAGCCTGGAAAATGGTGACGAACAGTGAAAACGGTGTGAGCGCAATTCCACGCTGGATCCACGCACCGTGAAGCGTAAAATGTCCATTACCGCGCGGAAGCGCACAAATTAAATGGAAAAGGTGCCCACGACACCATATGCCGCGTACGCTCGCATATCCTGACATACCCAAAAGATTTCAACGCACACATTGTTGAGTTGGAACCCATCGGCAGACAGCTTGTCCGGCTAGGAGGCGAAATTGCTGGTGACCGCAGAACCGCATGTCGCAAGGTCCCTCACAGCACTTTGCGTACACTACGATATCAACTTCAGGTATTCAACTTTACCTTCTTTGGAACTTCGCAGGGCATGTCCTCCTACCATTCCTCGAAACCGCGCCAAACGGAAGCGTCTCACCCTCACGGTGACTACCGCTTTCCAATGGACAACCCGCCGCCTTTCGACGAACCCGAAAAGAAGGAGCGCACCACGCGCAAGGATTTCCCCCTCATAGCCAACGTCCACGATTGGCTACCATTTCCTTTGGTAGCCCTCGCTCCCCCTACCGCTGGCTACAACTTCAACCCGTCGTCCAACCGATTTGTTTGAGACACCACTAGGACCCCACCTTCCTTTCCAAAGCATGTCTTCAGATGTACCTTACCGCGTCAGGCGGGCATCAATGAACACGTCGTTTTCGCCATGACATCCTCCTCCCCCTGGGTTTACCAAGGCGAACTCCCAAATGGCTTTAACCACACTCCCACCGGAACACTCGAAGCTCTTCACGGCCCCCATCATTCTAAACCCGGGCCCAAACGTCGCCACGAGTGGACTCGCACATACTTATGCTCCTCCTCCGGTCACCCCTCGAAACAGACCAAAGTCACGAAGACCGACGCTACTCGCCGATCGTCTGGTAGCAACCGAGTAGGTTGTCCTGCTAAGTTTTACATTCGCAAGACACTCGACGGGTACCTTGAGTTCGAATGGTATTGGATTCACAAGAATCACAATCCATTCTCCTTGGAAGACATGCGAAATAAAAGATTACCAGACGTCGTTGACACCTGGCTCACCGACAAAGTCGTCAGCGGCTTACCCTGGGCTACCATCAAACTCCTCAATCGTGTCCCAGATTTATTTCCCGTAAGCAAACTTGATGCTTTACTGGTCTCACTCTACCTATTCTAACCAATTCACGCTTACCAGGAAGAGAATGGAGCCCTCAACGCCGTACCCGAAGCCTTCAACCTTAAATACCAGACTGTTGCCAACCGAATTCGCAAACAGGCGAAGAAGATCACGATGCTTCATGATTGTCCTCTTGCATCGGTGGAAGCTTGGATTCATCGACTCCAAGAACGGGGATGGCACACCTACAAAGATATACGCCGCACTCACAATTGCTTTCACGTTGGCTTTTTTTCACCCTGGCAACGTAAGCAAATGATGCTTCACGGCGCCGACGTCGTTTGCTTCGACGCCACGCATAACATTTGCCAGCCTATCGAGCTCCCCGGTTGGAAAAAACTAGTATTCACTCTTATCACTCTTGTTATTCGAAATCCCGTCACTGGAAGTGGAACCCCGTCGCATGGTTCATCACATCCGACGAAATGGCGTGAGTACCCCCATCTTCTACACGCAGACTTTACAACGTTCTGACCACCAAAAACAGGCCGACCATCACTCGTTTCTTTACGTGGCTGAAAGAGAATTTCGCTTTCCAACCCAAAGCGTTCATGACTGATTGCGCCAAGGCCTATAAGAAGGGCATCCAAGATACCTACTCCGAGCTTCGCAACCCACCCAAGCACTATTACTGCTTATTTCACGTATCCAGAGCTATCCGTGCCAAAGCATCTAAACTGGTAAGTCGCCCCCTCCACCTCCAATCAATCTCAATCACTAACTCGCAACACCAGCTTCCCGAAGGCCCAGCTCGACGGATGCACCTCGAAGCGATGGAAGTCATCCATGCCTCCAGATGGCGAGATCGTTGGCAGGCCTTTAAACGCGACTACTCCGTCATCTGCCCCACCTTTGTGACCTACTTCCAAGATCAATGGGTATCTCAAGCCGAGTACTGCATGCTCTCGGAGCGCATCGTACCCATGCAAGGCATTCATACTAATGACTACAATGAATCACACCACCGCGTCTTGAAATTCCATTTCCTCAGCCGCACCACCGTTGTAGTATTTAAAGCTCAACAAGAGCTTTACAACACCTAAGAAGGGATAATCTACTACGTGTAATATAGTAGAAGTTGCCTAAAGACTGCCTTCTTCAAAGAAACCAGCACAAGGGCACTTGCTGACCACTTTGTGATAACAGAGAAAAGGATAAAAGGCACCAGAGAAATAAAGCAATACTGTTGTTAAGTATTATTCCCAGATTTTAAGCGCAAAAAAGTCACACACTATGTTTATTACTAGCAATACTGTTGTAAGTATTATTCCCAATTAGACTTGTAGTCTTTAACACACGTAAATAAATTTCTCCTTGCTTTTGAAGGGGCGGATTTAAGTGATCTTAGTACAAATATAGTAAATAAATGATGATTTATAACACTACAACAAAGGTATAAGATGCAGAAAAGGGCGCTACAATCCCAAAATCATCAAGGAGTACTTATATCCACATGTAACAATCTTTACAACAGTCAACAGCCTCAAAAACCAATCAAATCCGCCTAAATAACCCTAAAAGCCATGTAATGACGCAATGTAATGATCTTGTTACTAATGTATGATGTAATTTTCACAGCCAAAAGTGATCAATGACGCAATGATGTAATGTACAGCACTTCTTAAGATGAATACAGGTGATTTTTTCCTTGTAAACTAGCTGAAACCCAATTTTTGAGATTACGAATTTTTTCAGATGTGCTCCAATTTTTGATTACTAAAGTGCATCTTGTAGCCCACGTGTTACTGATCATTTCTGACACCTATAAGACCTACTTCTGATGAGTGATGAGTAAGATATTGATTTGTGAAGTTAAGGTTTTTGGTGTTACATGTGTCTTGTGACTGTAAATTCGAGATTCACACCAATTTCTTATTTCCCTTATACTTTTTACATACACCTCCGTTACTAATGATTCAAAGGTTGTACATTATGTAATCCACTCTTCTGCGTTGAATGAGCCATCTACCAACTTATTCTGACGTCATTTGACATATGTAATTAGCTGAAAACCTCCATTTTCGACGATTTTCACCTATTTTCTTCACTTTTCACAGCTGCTACTCCCTTTTCCTTGCTCATGTAAAATGACATCATCTTCTATAACCTTAAAAATCCCCGAAAATCCTCTTGGCCACCTTAAATTCCATCACTACCACCATTACATATGTAAACCACACGCCTAACCCTTGTTTACCAACTTCGAAAAAGTACCTTTCTGCTAATAACCTCTGTTTCCCCTTATCAACCTTGAATATTAAGATTGTTCCTGTATAATAAACTGTTGTTCTTTCATATTCTAACCTTATAAAACCCATAACTTAATTATAAATAAGCTAAAAACCATTTTCCAACTTTTACACCTATATTTTCGAATTTTTCTTATCTTTTCTTTTTCTGTCTTTTTGTAATAACTTTGTAAGTAAACTATGTTGATCTTAATAATAATTTTGAAATAAGATGACATAATAATGAGCTAATAAGTATACATAAGCCTCTAAGAGCTTCAATTGATCATTTCGAATTCTCTGCTATATTGAAGTTTGCTAATAAACTGGTAAAGTAAAGATGATTAATTTTTTTGCTTAATATCATAAATAGATCACCACATCCTCCTCTTCTTCCCAAACTGCCCCCAGTTTACCAATCAATAAAATAAATCATCTACTCAATAAATTCGAATTTTTCCTCAAATCTTTAAATATCCTTCTTAATTATAAATATGGTTATCACTACACCTCCATCTGTTGCTTCACCTTGTGTTCAATGCCGCATGGTCCATTCTTCCTGCTTATATCAAATAAATCCTGCGTGTCAAAGATGCCATAACCTTGGTATAATATGCTGTGAGTCTTTTCTTTCATTTCTTTTACTATAATAATCTTCAATGTTTTTATTTATATTAATTAATTTTATTCCTTTTATACTTTCTTTTATAATTTTCTTTTAATTCTAGCCTATCCAGCAGCGCCTTCTACCAATATTTCACCTGTACCTGGTTCTCCTGCTTATAATTTCCCACCTCCAAACACGCCTAATACACCTATCAGAGTCAATTTCTTAAATCCTTATAATATTAATCAACACAATACACCTTCAGCTCCTGATTCTCCAAACCCTTCAATAACTTCATCAATTGAAACCAATTTTACTACTTCTGACCCCTTTTTCGAAAAATTATATGAACATAACTTAGCTTGGAAACTTGACTATATTACTTATCAAAATTGGCATTCTTGGAGGATCTTGGATGATACTATAAGACAGTTTAAAGAAGCTGGATATGAAGTACCCAACATTACTAATAATCATTATCATCTTTTGCGTGCCCATTCTATTGCTGAATATGTTTCCAGAAAGGGTGAGGATGAAAATTTAACTGTATCCACCTTTATTCCATTTATTAATCATGCTGAGCGTGCAAATGCTGCTTTATTATCCCCTTATAATACTCCTTCTACTAATCCTCCTAATACTGACTTCCAATAGTTAATAATGATCCACCCGTAATTCCTTCTGTAATTCGGTTGTATCTAATCACGCGTTGGTGCC
>NW_006768798.1:528367-529331 GCF_000204055.1 Melampsora larici-populina 98AG31 | reverse complement strand
TACAGTGGTGGGTTTTGATTCACAGGGTGGTGTGTGGATTTATAGGATGAGGGTGGGTGGGATCTTTGGTGGTGTAGTATGTTTCCTGCTACAGTGGTGGGTTTTGATTCACAGGGTGGTGTGTGGATTTAAAGGATGAGTCGAGTGTATGAGTCTCCCCTTAGGGAATCTCGGACTTGTCCATTTTGAGGTCCCTCCAAGATGCTCCTCAAGATCCAACTTCATCTTGGCAGGGGTATGTCGAATACCATTGGGTGATAGCTATGTCCTTGGTCCTGATAATGAAAAGTCGACAAATATTTGAATTCTCAAACTTTCAGCTTCTTTGTTGGTTTCTAGTGGTTTTCAACAATTCAATACTTTTATGGACTCTTTGGATGGGGCCAGCAGCAAGGGTATGATTTTTGGCATTCAGATGATGCTATTGACAATTTACAGTCATTGGAGGCAACAGCCACGTGAATCCTGCAACAAAATCATCAGAAAACTGGACCTGTTACTTGCCAAGGTGGATACTGAGGGCCTGAAATGGCTTTTTTTTTGTATGAGTGAACTGGCTTGTGTAAGCCCACAACATTTCTTGATCTTATCAACCCATTTGGAAGGTGTTTCTCACTGATTTTGAATTTCAATCTTCCCTCACAGGAATGTCAAGATAATGTTTCAGTGGATCAGTTGGATGGAAATTGTCTGTCTGGACAATCACCTCTTCTGTATTGGCCGAAGATGCGGAAGTGTGCCTTGGATGGAATACAAAATCCAGAACTTTTCAAATTTGCTACCTATGCAGCCTTGTCTTTTGTCACAAGTGGATTTTCCTGGCCCCTCCAGTCTGAGACTAGGATCACCACCCAGTCTGCACTGAATTGACAACTGCACACTTTTGGACTTATCAAGCCCTCCCATGACTCAGTTGGCATTACAGCACAAGGTTCTTGTGCAACAAGATCAAACTCCATATATG
>NW_006768798.1:527398-528267 GCF_000204055.1 Melampsora larici-populina 98AG31 | reverse complement strand
AAGCCACATCTAACCAAAAGTGCATCTTAGCAGGCTTTCTGGCAATTGGTATTCAACATTTTCCAATTCCCGAGGTCTACAATTCCTGGAGGAAGGCGGAGCCATAGTTGCAAAAGACAAAGAAGGTGCTACATATGGAAAGCTCTCTTTATGGCTAGCTCAAGTTTCAGAACGACAGGAAGAGAAATCACCAGACAAATTGAAATCAATTGCACTATTCTACATAGATGCTCTGACATACTTCCAAGACACACCTGGTTTGATCTTCAAGGTGGTATCCTACTGGTCGATTGTATCAAGTTTTGAAGAAGCTTGCTTCCCTATGTTAACCAAAGAAATGAAGCAAGTTCCTAGTCACAAGTTTATACCAGTCATTCCTCAGCTTTGTGAATTACTACACTTCCCAGAAGCTGGATTCAAAATGGGTTTGATGGAGATCTTGACCAGATTATCAGAGGACCATCATTTCCATTCAGTTATGACCCTCTTATATCATGCAAAATTTGAACCAGGAATAGAACTTGACAAACAAGCAGGGAATCCATCTGACCAAAGTCTTTGAATGGGCAGCAGGGCAGCAGCTCGGCATATCATAATAATGGGTAGTCAGGGGATAAAGAGAATAATTTTTTGAGACATGATCAATGCGTACCAAGGATACATGGCAATCTCTAGATTGAAACAACACGTGGATATCAAAATCAAAAAGGAAAAAGAACAGTTGCAAGCAGATCTTCTTGGACATAAAAATCCTAGTGTGATAGTGAAGTTGAGAAGACAAAATACAGGCAAACCTGGATGCAATCAATTCAGATTATCACAGTCAGCAGCATCAATTGATACAAAAACTTGGCACTTTTCAGCCCAAG
>NW_006768798.1:522755-525622 GCF_000204055.1 Melampsora larici-populina 98AG31 | reverse complement strand
AAGTTTTTCTATAATCGATTCAGATTGTTTATCCTATTCGAAAACCAATATCAAATTCAAATTCATCATCAATCTTCGATTTCGAGTTAGGGATTTTAATTAGATTAGATTAGAAAGGGTTTTCCTTACTTTTTTAAGGTGTTTGAATATACTATTCATAACTGATCTAAATAATCCTGCTTCAACTGCATGTTTACCAACCGAAAGGTGTGAAATCATATCAGGTCTAATCCCCCAAACCAAATCCCCCAAACCAAAAAGAAAAAACCAAAATCAGTGATCACTTCACTCTTCCTCTTCCGTCAAAAGAAAAGAAAAGAAACTCAACAAATTATTATAAATCGCATTATGATCTTTTTTAGAAAGTTCATCAAAAAACAATTGAGCCAGATCACTAATCCTTTGATCCTGATCATCAATACATTTTGCAATTTCACCTAATTGTCCTTTAACTTTGATCATCCCATTCAAAATCAAATGAGTTAAAACCATTAATGTGTTTTTCTTCACTTCTAAATTCGAATCGTTTAAACCTTTATAAAGTTCGTCGGAATTTGAATCCATGATGGTAGAGAAACTAACAGCTATATCTCCTAATCCGATGATTATATTGGATCGAATTGTAGAAGATTTACTGGTTTCAAAGATTTTAAATAATAACATTAAATGTTGATCACAAAATTCGGCTGAAACACACATGAATTTTCCTAATGAAAGTGTTGCTGCTGTTCTGAGGGTTTCATTCTAAGAAAAAAAGATTAGATCAGACTTTCGAATTTGATTCGTTTATATCATACTTTTGGTAAACAAAACCCTTACCTTATAAACAGCAGGTAATCCACAAATCTGAACAGTCATAGGTCCATAAACACTTAATAAAGATTTCTCACCATACATCAATTCCTTTTCTCTAGCATGAGCAATAATATCACCAATATCATCTTCAACATTCCCAGCCACTTGATCTAATTCTTCTCCTTCCTCTTTTTCTTTACCTGTACTCGTCTTAGATGGATCTTGTTTATTTTTATCAGTTTGTTTAGTTTTCTCATTTTCTGCTTTACGTCGTTTGAATTCTCTTTCGACTAATTCTAAATGTACTAATTGTTTCACCGCACAATGTCCTGCTAAAAAAATCACTTGACTTAATTTGAATGAATCTGCAAATGACGAAGAATCTAATGGATTAGGAGTCGAACTATGAGTTCGAGTAGGTGATCCTGAGTGTGATAACCTTTTTTCTTTGAGGGTGGTTCCATCAACTTGAGAATCCGGAACTGGAAGATTTTCATCGATCTCCATAGGTTGTTGATCTTCTGTCGTTGTTGTTGTTGCTGTGGGTACAGACGATTTTTCAAAACATTCAATCGTCATAGATTTTAAAATTTCAGAACAAAGTGAATCTGGTTGATCTGCTAATGCGTAAATCGTATTAAGAGCTTGTTCAGCCATTGCGAACCATTCTTTTGATTTGGTTGGCATTTGGATAGATTCTGATAATCTATGAAACACTGGATTATCCATTGGTAATCGTACATTTCGATCAACGAGTGAACCTATTGGAGTAAAGTTTGATGATCAAAATCAGTAAAAAGAATTTGGAAGTTTGAAAAAAAAGATATACCTTTCACTTTCTTAGCACTACCACCAATTCTACTTAATGCAATACAAGAATACTTGGCTAGAACCAAATCCGACTATATTTTGAACAAATCAAAAAATTATCAGAATTAAAGAAATCAGGTAAATTAAAAGGTGAATGGAATCCGATTCACTCACTTTACCAATCGGTCCTAATCCAATAGCAATGAGCTTATCAAGATTATCAGCCACCACTTTAGGACAAGGAGCAGCAAGCATACCCAAAACAATAATAGAACCCCTTCTTTGTTGTTTTGAAATATCTTTGTTAGTACTGTAAACTTCCCAAAGCTTACAAATCACATCTTCATGTACATAACCTCTATCCATCATGACACCCATCAATTCTTCTAAAGAGGTTAGTTCTGCTAATGTTGCTCGATAAGTTAATCTTAAATAAAACCATAAAAATATGAAAAAGATTAGTATTGAAATCTCTTCAAAATCAAAAGAAGAGAAAAAACTAACTCAATCATATTCCTAGTGATTCGATCAATATTCCGATTAGCATAATGAGTTAAACTTTCACCTTCTTCTCTAACAAGTGAAGCGAAATAAAGTTCTTGATAACAATCCAGTAAAGCAAATCTAACACCTTTAACTTCTTTGATTTCTTTGGTACCTTCTTCATTTCCTCCTGTATCTTTAACCGATTCTTCTACAGTTGAATTATCACTTGACCAAATCAAATGTAACATTCTTCTAATCCCACTTGATGAACCTTTTAATTTATACATCCATGAAGTTTTAAAAAAATAAATCGCTTCTAAAACTTCTGATTTGATTTTAGATGCTAATAATTTTTCAATTAATGGTATAGCTGATTCTAAAATTTGAACAAATTGAATCGCATCTGAATAATATCTTTTAGTTAATCTTAATTTCATTAAAACTTCATGATCATAATTTGATAAGGCTGCTTGTTGATCAACAGCTGCAATATTCATTTCTGATTTTCTTGCTTTTGATTTTTTCGATTTACGTTTCTTTCCAGTTGTAGTTTCAGAATTCGATACAGTAGAATGATCTCCCATAGTTGTATCACCATCAGCATCCTCTGATCTCTTTTCCGATCCATCCTCTTCCTCATCCTCCTCTTTCTCCATCATCTTCATCCCCACTTTTATTGTCTCCTAAATCCTCCTCGTCTGTATCTTCCATGAGTTTCTTAGCAGCTTCATCTTCAGGTAAATCAAACACGCTTAATTCCTTGACGATTCCTTCAT
>NW_006768798.1:519871-522241 GCF_000204055.1 Melampsora larici-populina 98AG31 | reverse complement strand
AAAGACTTCAAGTAAACAAATTCTCATCACATAACTTTCACGATCTAAAAGGTTTTTGGAAAATCACGATCTGGTTAAAAACTAATCTAGGTGCAAGTTCCGTTAAGTTAATCAAATGACGTGAAAAACTTCGTGGACCTTTGTAATCTTGTGCTGAAAATAATTTAGATGAAATTTCTCTCAAGATCGCATCTGCTAATTGTGGTAAATCTTTGGCTTCTACTAAGAGATGAGTTAATTCTGCCATGTATTCTGATAGATGATCAAAGTATTGTAGTTTTTGTAGGATCGAAGTTTGGGTATCTGTTTGTTAAAGAAGTTAAGAGTCAATTTCAAGTTCAAGTTGAAGTAAAATGAATGGAAATTGTGATCCACTGTATGCTTGACCATGACTTTTAGCTGCTGTACAGATTATTTTAAATGCAAGAACTCGAATTGCAGAATTATCAGCAAAAGTTTTGATTTCCAAAATTTGATACACAGTCTTGGTAAAGCAACTAGAGAGAGATTAAAAACAAAGCAAGATCAGAATCAAGTTGAATAAATCAACGAAAAAAAAAGTCAAATCAGTGAAATTACCTAACAAATGCATCTCGATCTTGAGAAGTAGGCCAAATAAAATCAGTTTTTAAACTAAGTGCTTTTAACATAGAACCTAAAACTTCCACAACTTGAGCTGTCCAATCAAATGAAGCATTCTTATCTGAAGTATTCGTTTTAGTACCTTTTTGTTTAGATGATTTAGATTTAGATGATTTTATTTTATCATTTTGATTGGTTAAAATCCCATCTAAACCTCTTTCTGAGATTCTACGTTTTTCACATTCTTGTACTAGCCAATGTAATAAAAATGCGTAATGTTCTAGTGCTAGTCTATGGGATCTGTAGTTTGTATGGTCTGTTGGGTTTGCATCTCGAGAGGTTGAATTGATTTCTACTTCGAAGGCTGATGGTAAAACGTCTAGAATCGATAGTAGGATTGAATGAGGTAGGATTGATGAATGTCTGTGAAAAGAAAAACAGTGAACGTTAGTGATGGTATTCAATAATATGAAGGAATGAGAATATCGAACTTTAGTAAACTTTGAAAAGTTTGAAAGACTTCAGTTGAAGTGATTGAGCTTGATGATTCCGTTAGTTCATCAACTAAGTCTGTATCATCAAAAGAAACAAATAAGTTAAAGATATCCATTAGAATGCTTGATATTGATGACTTACTATGAACAGATTGTCTAATCTGACTGGAATCTAATTCATCAAATCTAGTTTCATTTTCAATCTCAGGTTGATCGATTAAACTGATTAATACGTTTGATAAACTCCATCCAATCGGCATATTAGAAAGATATGGTTCGTTTTCTGTTCCTGTTTCTTTATCTTCGTCTCGTTCTCGTTCTCGTTCTCGTTCTTGCTGTCTTTTTGGTCAAATGGTCTTTTGGTTTTGATATTTGGTAAGTTTCAATAGGGCGCATACAGCCAGATCCCAAGACGCGACTGAAATATCAGAGAGCAAACACTGTTTTCCAAAAATGGATTTAAATTTAATGTATTATTTCCCTCCCAAATTCAAATCGAGACTCCACTCGAGGCTGTGTCCATCATCATTACATAGTTGGACAATGGAATGAAGGAAGGAAATAGATACGTTGCAGCAAGGCTCAAGGCCTCCGCATTTCTGATAGAGGTGAGGAGTTTATTTAAGATGAAAACTATAACTCAAAGACTTTGCAATTGGTATTATCGGGAAATATAAGACTCAGAGACAATGATATAGACCTCTGGTAGCAGATCAAGGGAAGGCAGAAGCAAACACAGACAAAATCGCTGATGCTTTCCATGATCATATTTCTGGTAACGAGCCAGGGAGTCGGGCACATGAGATACTCAGCGGAGATCGACTGCATCAGCAAAAGATGACAAGGTAAGATGAAGTACAATTAACGAAAAACTCGACAAGAAGGAAGATAAGAAAAGCTGAAGAAGTTGTATGACAATGATCCTGATCAAACATCCTCTGCTTCAATCCGTGGCACTGTAGCTTAATCCTTTATAAAATCTGCGAACATAACCTCATAATATATCAACCCAAAATGTCGAATGAATCATCTCAACATCATGTGAAGAGTCAAATAATACGAGATCCTCGACTATCTTTCAACACCTATATCACCAACACGATTTTTTAAAAACTTCTTTTTATATGTAATATCAGTTGGGAAACCTGTGATAAAGAATGAGATCTTTCATAGCTTTAATGGTCGAGTAAGTAAGATATCACCTGAGGCTCTGTTAAACTGACTGAACTCATTTTTTGATTTCTACAATCCAAGGTTCTCAAGGATAGAGAAAATTATGCATTTTGTTCGATGA
>NW_006768798.1:518062-519771 GCF_000204055.1 Melampsora larici-populina 98AG31 | reverse complement strand
GATAAACAAGAACATCCATGTACCGGTGTCGATCTGCTGTCCTACTTGGATTCTACAAGATCTTACATACGTTAGAAGAAAAGCGAAGACCAACACATGTCACGTAGAATCCAATACCTACACGGGATCACCAGTGCTGAACGAATACAGATTGACTTTTGCGGAATGGCTAGTAAGATTCAATCTCATGATAAAGTATCAACAATTAAAATACGATGTGTTGGAAGAACAGAAGAACTCACCGATAGCACCCAGATTAATAGCACATAGAGATAATTGTTTGCAAATCCAAATCGACTGTTATGGTAAATGGCCTACTGCCATGAGGTACGATATTGCCCACCGTAGGAATGTTTGGGAGAATAGGTTAGGTGACGGAAGTATGGCAGATGTAGGTACTTTGGATAAGAGGTTACTGGAGCAGGCAGAACGTGATGCAAAGCACTTTAAAGATTATTACTACGCAGACAATCCATACGCTTTTGGAGGACCGATGCAACATATTAGTCCAACAGATGGTAGAACCTACCCAGTGTCCAGTTCTTGGGACACAGCTGGAGCGTTAGTAGATACTCACGCAGATATGATGACAGGTAGAAACCTACAGGTGTGGAACGAACAAGCTGTTAGTCATCATGGAACTTCAGGATCTGGTATTCAAAGTGGGGTAGTGAATGGGAGACGTCCAAGAGGGTATTTAGGAAATAACTTTGATGAAAATTATCACAAGAAGCAATTTCATCATGCGAAACAAAGTAATAGTTACGCACAAAATACGAACTCACCTTATAATAACTTTCATCTACAAAATCAAGGGTATAACAACCATCCATCTTACCATCCGTATCAAGGGAATTATCAGAGAAATCATCACCAGAACTATGCAAATGGAAGAGGTGGAGGTCAGCAAGGAAGCGGAAGAGGTGGAAACGGAAATGGACGTCCAGCGATTGGACCAGGAAGTTTTAATCGGTTGATGATTGAAGGAGGTCAGAGTAAAGGAGCAGAGAATAATAGACCGGTAGCTTCAGGTTCTGGTTCTAAGTAAGTTGTGGAATAAGAAACCTAAGTTGTATTGAGACATCAATGTTGTGAAATTGTTCGAGAATGTTTTTGTTTGAGATGTGGAGCTGGAGACTGATTGTGATCGTTGTTTTGTTTAATTTGTGTTTTTCTCTTCATATGTTTCGCTCTCGTGTCTAGTCTGCAATCTAACAGAAATCTTACTAGAGAGTTAGAGAGAGACAAACTGGTAAAAGAGACGCCAAAAGAAACGAAAAGTAAAGAGAAGAGAGAGAAAGCAGTAGAGATGAAAGAAGAATACCAACTGGATTCACCAGAAGCGCTGCAGACATGGCCAGAAAATAGGAAGGGAGAGATGAATTTGGAGGAATGGAGACTTCTGTTGGAGGATTGTAACTTGACTGAGAAATGGAAGAAAGTCTGGATAGGGTTGAATGAAGGATTCGACCAAGGGTATTCCTCAGCATACGTTAGGAGATCTGAAATGGTTTACACCAGAAAATCACAAGTCAGCATTGTTGGTCCAAGATAAAATAATGAAAAATTTATATAAGGAAAGAAGATTGGGACGAATATTTGGTCCTTTTTTCTCACGAGGAAGTTTTCTGAAGATGGGGGTTCTTTCGGTCCAACCCAATGGGGGAGTGTTACGAATAATGACGGATCTTTGAGAATGATTAATGACC
>NW_006768798.1:445191-516175 GCF_000204055.1 Melampsora larici-populina 98AG31 | reverse complement strand
ACGTGTCGAGATGGTGGTACAGGGCCAACAGGTGCGTAAGCATCACTGCTCGTTTTGGTGGTTTGGTTGGTAATAGGGCGTCCATCCTCGCCGAAGCCCGTAACATTATGGTTACTCTAGCGGACACGACGTGAGGATACGGTCTGTCGTGTAGGAGATGCCATGCCTGTATCGCGAACAAGTAGTTCTTTAACGTGGTCGATTGCACTTCTTCTCCGGTGGCCTCGAATTCCGTCCTTCCTGCCCACATGCAGAAACCATAGATGTCGTTAGGGCTCGCTGGTAAGAGGAACTCGTCTTGTGAAAGGGTTTTCATGTATTTCAAGAACTTCTTGATCGCCGCGTTGTAGCTTAGCAAGGTGCTCGTTTTCCAGCCATTAAGCAGATGCATCTTCAGGTCAGAGGGTTCCCTATCCTGGTGGCCTGAAAGAAAAGCCGGAATTTTAGACAACTCGGTCATGTCTGGAGGTGTGTGTGGAATCATCACAGGCATCAGGACATGTCGCAGGCATCCTGTTCAGATCATAAGATACTCACTTCGGTTTCACCGGTGCGACTGCTAAGTGAAGTACCAGATCGATTGAATATAGCGAGTTGGCTATAAAGAAGATGAAAAGGTATAACAGATTGAAATGAGAGAGATGTAACAAAAGAAAGGGTTCGGGGGTTGTTACCTGATACGAACTCCAAAGATTCGACCACCAGGTATAGGTGGATTGTGTTACTCGATCAAGGCATTAGGTCAAATTATTAAATTAATTACCAGTCATCAGAGAGGTAAACAACCGTAACAACAGATACAAACTATTATATGGGTTCAGATACAATTGGTTTAACAAACACCGCATTCATCATAACCTTCACCAGGTCATGAGGAAGGTCAATCAGAATTCTATCACCCTCATCATGGCCGAGTGTTATACCCCTTGACAATTCATCAGCAATATTATCATCTGTCGTAACTCTCATGGGGTGAATGTTCAAATCATAGGAAATTATTGTACTTTGGATGACCTTCCATTCGTTATTGACTTCGAAGTCTCTTGATTTTCTATTTCGTACCACTGCTTCTGATGTTGTATTGTCAGTCCATACGATCAAGTTTTGACCGCTCAATACGTTCATTCTTAAGAGCATCAAAAGACCAATACGAATTGCTACGGTTTCTAACCAAGCAATTCC
Source organism: Melampsora larici-populina 98AG31 (assembly GCF_000204055.1). Taxonomy (NCBI): domain Eukaryota; kingdom Fungi; phylum Basidiomycota; class Pucciniomycetes; order Pucciniales; family Melampsoraceae; genus Melampsora; species Melampsora laricis-populina. The sequence continues at coordinate 514,993 of NW_006768798.1, read as the reverse complement.
CCTTTTGGAACTTCCACTTTCTTCCCAACCTGGTAATAACGAAAGTTGACTCCATTTTGAACCTATTAATACACCGATGCCGAAAGATGTTGAGGCGTCACCGACCCAACCAATTTCCTTCGGTTTATCCACTGATATAAGCCTCATATTCTTAAAGGTATTATTGATGTCATGATACCGTACGAGGCTCCTGCACCTCTCAGAGCCTATCAACGGGACAAACGTTCTGAGTATTGATGTTCTAACGGCAAGTGAGATGGTCATGAGGAGCGCGAAAAGCCTCGTTCGTCTTACCCAATATAAGTCCGGATTGCTTTTCTGTGATGCCTCACAATCGTACCGTTTGCAAGTACCACCTCTTGGATGATAATATTGTCCAAGGTCAAGCCCCACATCCGACTCGTGAGACCGAAGCTGGAAATCAAGCAACGCGAGGACAAATAGTCAGCTCACGACATACTTCACTTGCTTTTTGGTTAATGGTTGACTTACCCCCCAAATGCCGCGTGGCCCCCAATACCAAGGTACCCACACTCACCGTGCGGTATCGCCCTCCCGCCTTGAGAATGCAACCCTATAGCCAAATCACCTAGTCTGATTCCGCTTCCAATAACAGCTTGTCCTGAAGACTGATCGACAGAGACTGTCTTGAGCCGCGAGAGATCGACAACTAAGGCGCCATGGGCCCCTCCTAAGCCATAAGAGCCGTATGAATGTCCGCCGGAGCGAGGTGAGACTGCATGAAGAAAGCGAGAGGTTAGTTCGGGCGACGTTGAAGGGATTCCTGAGAATCCGAAATGATACGAGCTCACCGGAAAGCTTTTCATCGACAGCTACTTTAACAGATTCTGAGACAGCTTCAGTGCTATCGGGGTAGACGATGGCAGCTGGGATATAAGTTAGACGCTGGTTGAATGGTGTAGCGAGTTTTTCGTAAGATAAATCTCCTGGAAAGACAGCGTCGATTCCCAACTTGCAGAATTTGGCTCGCAAAGAAGCAGTATCTGCTTTAACAGAACACAAGACGCTCAAAGCGCAACAGAAGGTAAATAACGAGTTGAATATCATTTTAGTGTTTTTTGGATGCGGTGAGTGAAGGATGTGGCAGCACTAGTGGGATAACGATCACAAGGCAATCTACAGCGAAAGCGAAAAAGTGACTGCTTTATATCTTCAACCTGCACCCTCAATTCCGGTCAACAGAGCCAGCGGTGATGAATTTCTCAAAGAGAGGAGCTGGTCCATCCCTGATCAGACGTCTTACGATATCATTTCAACAGATCGTTACGATACGCTCCAACCTATAGGGCTTATTGGGTACCGTAGTGAAAGTTTGAATTGTCAGGTCAGCCAATACGTGGTTGGGTATTTATGTAAGTCAATCATTCATCGGCTTACTTCTATCACTAGCTTGATCCGTATGATTGCATCTACGGTGATCAATGGTCAGATCATTACGAGCGAACCATGACAGCGAACCATAACATGTCGCCAAATGATACGAAAAGCTGACCGCTGAGCATCTTTTGATAGGTGCTGTACAGTTTCTCAAGCTGACCTGCCCAACTCGCGTCATCCACTCTGTGGACGCTTACCAGGTTTTTAATGTGCCCTGCGTGAAAGCTGATTCCCAATCAATTAACACAAAACTTTTGAGAGAGAATGTGATAGTTTCCTCCACTCCCAGACAAACCACGTGCTTGAATCGAAATCTCAAATCACCTCAATGAGCGAGAACAACTAATCAATCCTGACATTCTACATCTTTTCACGATCAATTCGTAGCAGTCTCTGTAAGATAATTCTGCTTATCATAGGCTTCCGACAGCCTGTTTTGATAGAAGCGATGATGATGGGAGGATGTGAAAGCAAAAACTTGAATCTGATCAAAAGTGTCTAAAGTTGAAAACGATAAATTGTCAAGGTAGTCATGAAGCTTAGCTTAACACAAGCCACTCTGCGCGGACGTGACAGACTTTAGCTCGTTTTCAAAATAATAAAAAATTTGTGGCTTTTTAGGGCTTTTGAACAGGGGATCTCAGGGGATTCATGGGACTCAACTAGCTGTCCAAATCAACTGAATTGGAAGTGTCACTTTTCCGGCTCGCACTTCTCCCAATCCCTATTTTTCGTCAAGGCTGAGCATGCTACCGCACCCGACTCTCTGGTTTTTCTTTTGACTGGAACCAACTTCGACAAGCAGCACAACAAAGTATGAGCGAATTTTTCAATTCGGTTTGGACTTTGAAGTGCCACGTAGGTTTTTGACCTTTTTTTCAAAAAAAAGACAGTTGATCCCTGATCAGCTGATTCGAAATTACCTAATCAAATCCATCATATGTCATTTAACCGGTTATATCGGCCACAGATAACCATTCCAATGATATCACAACCCATAACTTCCATCACCTCCTATGATAATGACCTTACAAGAAAATCAAAATATTAGTCCACCAGTCTCGGTCCGATGTGAATGGACCTTCGATCAGGAAAAAACGATGGTAGAGATGCTTGACCACTCTCAAAGCGCCAACAAGCATCACAATGGCTTTATTGGGATCATTTGGAATATCATTGCGACCACTTTGAAAGGGACCGAAGGCTCGAGTAAAGTCAAAACCAGTGATATGTGTCACTCACATTGGAATGTAGTAAGTTCTGATTCTTGGATCAGATCTATTGTTGACTGATAGCTTGATTTATATTGTCTTTTTGTCAAGTTGTCTAGACGGTACAAGGATGCGAAGCAATTGGTGGATGAGAATGGCGCCAGTTGGAACAATGAGACGAATATGATCGAGCTTTCAGGGGAAAGATGGACTCAAATAATCACCATTCCTGTAAGCTGAGCTTGTTTCGTTTCTGTTCTCGTGTTACTTCTGTTCTTGACTTTGATTTTAGACCAGTACCAACAAGCGCTTGGGATGGTTTCGAGGGAAGTCATTCCCGCTGTACGACGCCGTTGGTGCCGTTGTTGAAGCAACGCCAATTCACATTCCCTTTGCTCCGGGTGATCGTCTTGCGAGGTACTTGTTAGAGCACGAGCTATCAAGCAAATCCCCAAGTGAACATTCGATCAGTTACTCGTCCGACGAAAGCGATCAAGAGGTGATACAAGTAAAGCTTGAATCAGACTCGCCCCACTCTTTATCAACGAGCTCGATGGCCGATTCTTCAATCTCAAGCAACAAATCCGTGAAGAAAAGAAAAGTTACAGAAGATGAATCAGCCCCAAATGACGATGATCGAGAAAGATCAAACTCAATCGTCTCATCTGTGCGATCATCAGGACCAGCAAGAAACGAGCCTCCCAAGTCAACTGCGCAACTATTCATTGATTCAATGAACTCTATGCAAGACAAATTCATGAATCAAATCAAAGCCAAACAGACTGCATCAACATCAGGAAATGTTACCAGATCCTTAGATTATTTAGTATTGGCTGTTCGCGTGATACGGAAAATGAAGAATATAGATAAGGGTTTTTTTGTTCAAAGCATTAGATTTGTTCAAGACCAGCCTCAAACTGCTAAGATATTTGTCATTCTTGAAAGCGAAGAATTGAGAATTGGATGGCTGAAGTATCAGTTTGAAAAACTTTGGTGAGCGTTTCTCGATAATATCTTGTTTTTCAAACTTTAATACTGATCTTCATATGGACTCTATGCGTTTAGATTTTATTTACCTTTTTTACTGTAAATGTTACGAACATCAAAAGTACATCTTTGATGCAACTGTAAGTGATATATAGTCGACCGCTTCACATTTTCAATAGTAGACTTTACCTGTACAATGTTATGAATGCAATCTATTTTCTTATATCTTCTCTCACCTCTTTAAACCGATTCTAATGACACAATCATTGATGAAGTTTGACATGAAAATGCATCGTGTTATGTTCTTGCAAATGGACCGTGTCTGATACATTGTTGCTTCATGCCTTGCCGAGTCTTGGTATTGTATCTCTAATAGTCATTTCATTGTACCTTCTTTTAGAATAGCTTTGCATAATGTATTGCTATATCTCTCTTCATCATTGACAATTGCTCAAGGTGTGGGTTAGTAATAGACATTGACTGGTAAGCAAAGATATCCAATTGCTCGTCCCTGGTATCAACACACAAGTGCGCCACAGGAGTTCCGTCATAAGTATAGTCTGCTCCTCCCCGCTCGACCAAATACCGCTCCAAAATCGAAGATACTGTTGAAATCGTGAGATTTTCAATCTCAGACGTTTGATGAGAGTAAAAACTATCTCGCTTTCTTCTTACCCCGTACGTATCTTACTCATGCGTCTATCAGCAGGCACACATCATGAAAAGCGGGAAGCGAAAAGTGAAGTCGGATGATCAGGGATCCATCTCTGAACATGGGGTCTCCCTCACGTATAGACGTTAGAGCTCCAGGGAGGAGGCGTTGTGTCTTTGCTTGTGGTTTAGAATTAAGGGGGCTCAAGTCAAAATTTTTGCGGCCTTTTCTTGAAAAATTGGGGAAAGCCTTTTACGGTACCGTGCTGTAAAAACTTTTCCCAATTCGTAAAAAAGGGACGTAAAAATTTCTTTCGGATCTCCTTCTGAGCAGCAGATTTACACAAATTTGCGTAAATTTGCTGCTCGAAAAAATTTGGGATGTTGTATAACTTTTCCCAATTGCATAAAATTTTGCGTAGATTTTATGCAATTGGGAAAAGTTTTTTACGATAAAAGTAGTAAAATATTTTGACTTGAGCCCCCCTATTATGCATTATGATTTTTGCGCGCTTCAAAGAACGTATTACCTGGAACGTATGGTGAGAACCCTGTAGCCGTAGGTTGAGTGGGTCAAGCAGAAGACCTGTTCACTCTGATCATACGCTGGTGGACGATGAAACATCTCCTCATCTTCAAGTCCTCATCTTCAAGGACACACTTGGGGCATGAGAACATAGCGAATCAGCACGAAGTTCATAGTAATATCGTAGCCGGATGTGGGATCAAAGTGAGCCATTGAATTTTACCGTGTCGGGCGGCCTACACAACTTCACACAACTCATCCAGTTATACGGATGAAGTCAACTATCTTGGGCTTCAACGCTGCTAGCTCGTTGCCATGATAGATATGAAGGATCTATAAGACACAACTTGTGGCCGTCTGCTTGCACATTAGCAACTTGCGACTTCAAACACCTTCTTTGTGGTCTTGAACACTCAAAGGTCATGCTAAGCTCGCTATTTACCGTCTCTTGCGCTTTGAGCCTTTTGTGTTCTGTTAGAGCAAATACTGCTTCTTTGCGAGCCAAATTCTCAAAGCTGGGAATCGACGCTGTCTTTCCAGGGGATTCATCTTTCGAAAAGTTCGCCGCACCTTTCAACAAACGCCTGTCTTATATCCCAGCTGCCATCGTCTTCCCCAACCATACAGAAGCTGTTTCGAATTGTGTTAAAGTCGCTGTTGAAGAAAAGCTTCCCGGTGAGCTCATATTGTCAAGCACGTTGACAAACCACTCCGCCGGGACTCAAACTGTTCTCTTCATTGTGGTCACAGTCTCAACTCGCTCCGGTGGACATTTGTATGCTGCTTATGGCTTAGGAGGAGGAAATGGAGCCTTGGTTGTCGATGTCTCGAGACTCAAGACAATCTTTGTCCATCAGTCAACTGGTCAAGCTGTTATTGGAACTGGGAATCGATTAGGTGACATGGCTATTGGATTATATTCTCAAGGTGGGCGCGCAATCCCCCATGGGACGTGTCCGTATGTTGGTATTGGGGGCCACGCGGCATTTGGGGGGTAAGTCGACCGGGAACCAAAGGGAAGTGAAGTACATGGTGAGCTGACTATATCGTCTCGTGTTCCCTGATCTTCAGCTTTGGTACCACAAGTCGGATGTGGGGTTTGACCTTGGACAATATCATCGGTCACGAAGTGGTACTCGCAAACGGTACGATTGTCCAGGCATCGCAAGATAGCAATCCAGACCTCTTCTGGGTAAGTGGATTGAGGCTCTTTCTGCCATTCCACTCCCCGATCGAAACTTAACCTTCAGGTGATTTGGCATCTCGGTAGGCATTGAGAGGCGCTGGGGCATCTTATGGTATCATGACCTCCATCAAGTTTCAAACTCATTCAGCTCCCAGTCAAGCTACAAATTTTCACATCAAATGGTATCTCAGCCAAAATGAATTGGCAAACGCGCTACTCAAATTTCAAGTCTTTTGTCGGTCCAACCTACCCTCAGAGCTTGCAATAGATGCTAATTTGAAAAAAGCCCCCAAATCTGGACTTCTGGTCTTTTCTCTGGTTGGAACCTGGAACGGGGAAGAGTCGAAGTTTGCGGCAGTAATTCAGCCGCTCTTGGACGGCATGGTAAGTTTTAGGTCTACATGACATGAAATCATCCCTTAACATTTCATTGCCTCGGGAACCCCTAGCCAGCACCAATTGAGAGTTTAGTGAAGAGAAATGATTGGCTTGACAGCTTGCAAACTTCGGCCCGCTCGGACAATCTTTCAACGTCAGGTCAGCCTCTTTTTCACAATGCTGAGCACAAGGTAGGGTGTCTAGATGATGAATTTCACCCTTTTTCTTCTCCACAGGTGTAGATCTTTCAGCTGAACATGATACTTTCTACGCAAAGTCTCTAACAACTCCACAATCAACACCTATGTCGAATTCTTCCATTCAAGCTTTCACTGAATATCTTGCATCAGAAGGATTGAAAACGGATACAGTACGCAATGGACTCACTGTATATTCTATCTTAAATTACTCATTTGTTATTATTTGTATCAAACAGAACTGGTTTGTCCAGTTTGAGCTGTACGGTGGTCAGAATTCAGCTATCACTTCTGTAGCAAAGGACGCAACAGCATTTGCTCAACGATCCATCTTATTCACTATTCAAGTGAGCCATCCTTGATACCGCTGTTGCGTCATTTAAGTTGACCTATCCTTTTGCGCCTAGTTCTACACCTCATCCAGCAACTATTCACCACCATTCCCAGATGCAGGATTGACCTTCTTAGACCAAATGGTTGCTGCCATTGTCAACAATGGCCCTTCTGGATGGGAATATGGGTCAGCACTTCATAGCAATGGCAGCTGTACCCTCAATAATGGAGCTTAATTCTTGACATCTTTGAGTGTTTAGCGCCTATTCCAACTACGTTGATGCCCGCTTATCTTCAAATGAGTGGAAGAATCTTTATTACAACACGCAGTTGAGTATGGCTTGTTGCATCTTGGTGTCCGCACTTGCTGAAAAATTTGAATTGTTATCACAGTTATCAGCGTTTGACACAAACCAAAGTTGCCTATGACCCTCAGAACATATTTTCATATCCTCAAAGTATTGGAGAGTAGGTTCTTGGCTTTCATATATATCATTTATTTTGATAATCACTTTCTTTGCAAAATTTGTGGACAGCTCAACCAAACAAAAAACATTGCAATAAAGAGAGAGAGTTCTCCGAATCAAAGATAACCAAGCACTGTCACTCAACTTTCCCGGTTCTCTCCAATGGACAGTGCAGCTGCAATGATATCAGTGAAATCTTAGTCATATTGGCCCTTCTGTGGGATTTGAGACTTTCTGTGAGCCTATCAAATTTTGGTGCCTTACATATGAAAGTTGTTGATGGAAAGCAATGGTCTGATAAGTATGAGTAACACAAATCCTCTACTGGAGCACCTGTGTACTGAAGATAGAGTGGGGTTGCTGTGCCTCGATATCAATGATTGTGGACAGGAGTCTGGTGTTGGAATAATATCTAAAAGTTGGTTTAAAAATCATTGAGAAGCGGTATGGTTGCTTGGATAATTTGAGCTCAACTCGCAATGAGAGGTGTTTGGCTAGAATTGGGACATAGAGCCCTAATTGGAATGTAGTGTATAACAACATAGTAGAACAGTTTTGTAAATACATATGCAATTGCTTGAGAATTAATAAAAAGGTTTGATATGGTGCGGATAACAGTAATACAAAAGAGGGAGAGGAGGGTGGGACAAAAAATGTATATGAATAAATAGTGTGATTATATAAAAAGGAGATGTCAAAAAATTCTGAGTATACATGAGCCATGATCAAACCTCACCCAGGACCCTGGAATGCGCCTACAGAGGGTAGTGACGTAAATTCCGACCTTTTTGTAACGGATTTGTAGGGTACATCATCACACATTTCTGTTGCTACAGGAGCGCAGAAGAATCGCAAGAAGCAGAGCTTTCATATGCACTAACTTTTAACCCTATAGCACCAATACTTCCCGAGATATTCAAGTGTAAAGCCCAAAAAAAGGCCAAAAATCAAAGGTCGGAATTGGGCCTCGGGGGCCTAAAAAATTTTTGCGCCTTTGCGATTTACGCCGCAGTGAGCCAAGCTACAGGGGTCAGGACAAGCTCATCTGATAGCCCTATTCCATGCGCATCTTTTGCAGTGCTTGGGATTGTGTTAGAATGAGTGGTGTGTAGTGTAGAGCCCAAAAACTGAAAATCGGGCTTCGTCACTACCCTCTGTAGGCGCATTCCAGGGTCCTCCTCACCCGGTACACCCAGTTGAGTTTTTGGCTGGGAGGTGTCAATAAATGTCAACTCAATACACAAAGTTAGTGCCGGAAAAGCAACTGGGTGTACCAGGTTTTTTGGCAACCAGGTTAGGTTTGAACATGGCTATTCAAATAGAATTATTTGACACCTTGGAAGATGAACAAAAAAGTGGGAAGAACCAGAGTTTGTGATCATCCACTTGATTATATATAATGAGCATTTCTGAGGAAAAAGAGTGTCCTCATTTAAAAAGGTAATGAGGGATTAGAAAGGTAAACAGCACAGGAGTGCAAACACGTGTGACACACCAGGGTGGTTTAAACATGATCCCAGAGTCCTCAAAATGAGTTATAAGGACTGCTTGCAACCTTGGAACTATAACAGTTCTCCAAACTTAAACCACATCTGACCTTAAGTATCTGGGCTAAAACAGTGCAATCAGGGCAAGGTCTGTAAAAGAATAATGCCTTCCGCTGTTTGGTCTTTTCCACTAGCAACCAGGTCCATTTGGAAAAAAAAGTGGGAAACACTTCTGCTTAGATTTCTTGGCATTCCACATGCTCAGAGACCTCAAAACCAGACATGCCTTTCACCAAAAAAATGATACAAAAGTGTTTTTATCCATCCCTCCATTGTCACTTCACTTCCAATCAACTGTGCCACTCATCAGTTTCTCTTCCTTGACTCGTTTCCTAGCCCTATACACCCCTTTCTTGACTCATTTTATCACCTTATTCACTGGTTTTATTGAGTTTCTCTAACCTTTCTCTTCCTTACTCTCATCAATTACTTGTTCAGCTAAGATGGCAATTCAAACCTCACCAACATACAAGGTTCTCCTCAAGAAAACTGCACCAAAGGACCAGGTTTTATGATCTCACGTGTACAAGGCTTGTGTGCTTAACTCATATGCTTGTACTGAGTAGTGTTGTCTTTAGCTCACTGCTCCTAAATGAAGACTGTTTCTTCACTAGCAATACATATAGATATCCAGATCACCCCTGAAGGCATCTCTTGCATATCCAAGCATTCCAGGTTCTAACACCAGGTAAGCAGTGCTTTTGTTTGCCGTCAGACTACATACACAGTGTGAGGAGTCAGCAACTGTGGGGATGCCTTTTCACCATAATGATGAAGTGCAGATAAAACAATAGAGTCTTCACTTGGTACACCCAATTAAAGACTGCAGTTAGTTGACCTCTAAGGAGAAGATCTAGAGCCAGTGGGTTGACTTAGCTGTCAATTGTTAGGATCTGGTTAGGTGCTTGGGTGGACCTTGAAAATCTGGAGCCTGTAGTATTTTATACTCTGATGGGTCAGAGGTGCCGCAGGGTACTTTAGATTCTCTTGTGAAGTGCCCTGTGTAGATTTTAAGCTTGTTCTGATAATTGATAATCCTACAAGCTCAGAACACTGCTTGAGGTCCTAAACTGACCTAGATGAAAAGTAAAACTTTGATGATAAAGAAAACACCAAAATCACTGTACTAAATATTCTTTGTGAAGAATCAAGTAAAATGTGATGAAGAGTCATGGTATGATGATAAGTTTGTACCTCTTCCAAAGTGAGAAGAGGAGGTGTTTATATACTCCAAGACCTATGTGGCAACTTGTGGTTGGGACTTGTGTTTGCTTTTCTTTGGGTTAAGTTTTGACTTTACTAATTAAGTTATTGTTAAGTCTTAACTCTTGAGTGACTCTTGATACTGAGCCATGAGGTGTAACCTTTATGGCTTTGAACATATTACATACATTTACATGTGTGTTTGTTAGTCCATGCTCCTGTAAACAGGTCTCAGGGCTGACACACAGGCCCTAATCACAGGTCACTGGCAGGTAGACCTTTGACCTGGCCCCTCCCCGGTCATTCTTGGCTCTCCCAAAGCCCGCCCCTGAAATTCCCCGGTGGAAAACGTTTTCAAAAACTGGTCCCGCCTCCTGACCTCGCAAGTGCATTAGTCAGGGATTCCCCGCAATTCTGGGGGCACAGCGCAGACTTAGCCGTGCAGGCCTTGCTTTTAGCGCTTTTTGGTCCCTCCAGCTTCCCCAAAGCCCGCCCCCGCAAGCTCCCTGGCAATTGTTTCTTCCCAACACTCATCCTGGCTCCCAACCTTGCGGGGGCGGGAGCCGAGGAGTCCCCAGAATTGCGGGGCAGGGGCAAAGACCTACTGGCAGGCCAGGGCAACCAACTACATCAGAATATTATGGGATATTTGTTAAAAATATATAACACATGTACCAATTATATATTGGACAGATATCCATTCTCTACACTCATGATATCTATACAAGCGTGGTATATATATATTAAACATTTCAATTGCATTTGTTGTAGATTCCAATCTAAACTGTAGTTAGTAATCCTAGGCAAACCAAATCACCCTGGTTAGAGAGGCAAAGGTTTCTTGGGGGGGGGCCTCCGCTCAAGTCTGAGCTGAGGGGGGTAGGACCACTAGCACTGTAGATGGGTGAGCTCTTCCCCTTGACTTGGGGCATTGTCCTGAGCCTGAGAACGCCCATCTACGGTGGCCTGGGTCAAATACCATTGATACAATAGAAGTTCCCCCCGGAACAATGCATTTCAAAAAAAAAGGTAACCACCAATGATCCGTAAAATTGACTGAATCACAACCTCAAGTTCATATTTTTAAATCCTTTAAAAGTTTAACAGTTCTACCAAGCTCATCTTCATCAAATTCCCTGATGTAGAGTTTGTACGCTTTTGATTTCCAACGGCCTACCGCAACTATCTCCTCCAGAGGGGTGTCTAAATTCCACCTAAGAGACGCCCCACCAACTCTAAAGGAATGGCCGGTAAGTTTCACGTTTACATGTGCTTTCCATACACCATCGAAAATCCGTTGACACCTAGCTTTCGTCATTGAGACTCTCCTTCCGTTGTGTAGATAAGAGAACAGCGGGTCGTCCTCTGTCGTGTTCGTGGTTGAAATAAGCCTACGAACAGCTCCCATCGGGTCTAAAATTGACGGTTGATATTGACAATGGATCTCTTGCACTTCCCCCACCACCGCGGTCTTAGCTTCGCGAATCCTTATTTTCAAGAATTCATTCCTTGGGTCCCAGATGACATCCTTCACACGCACTTGGCCCGTCTTCACTGATGGCTTCACCAATTCCCCAAGGCGTGCCATCCCCAAAAAGGCGACTAGGGCAACCGTGTAGGCGACTTGGCATTCCACATCCTTTCCCGCTAGGTTTTCTAATAAAATGAATAGGTGTTCTACCGTGACCGGGTTCTTCAGAATTTTTGGTGCTTTGGTGAGTTCGAGCTTTTCTGCTGTCCTTAAAATGGCTTCGACCCGTGGTGTCATGTGATGTGGGTATTCGCAACTGTGCAGTAGATGCCAGGCCTTGATGCCAGAGAGATAAGTACGAACTGTCGTCGATTTGATCGGAGGGGGGCCTAGTGCCGACTCGTTTCCCATCAGAGGGGGGCTCGCCCAAATAACAAATTGACACAGGGTGGACGGATCGATCGGCATGAGTAGATCACAAGGTACGTGTTTGTCCAGGGCAAAAGCCAAAAGTTTGGTGACGCCCGCATTGTAATGCTTTAAAGTTGAATCGGCCCAACTGCCACCTATTAGGTAAGCTTTTACCTCGTCCGACGATGAGGTGTCCACTCCATTCTGATCTCTTCTAAATTCCATCGATAGGTCGTCGAGATTAGGAGATTCAGTGAGTAGTAGCGATTACTCAAAGTAGTAAGGAAAAAAAAAAAAAAAAAGGGGGGCGCGAGGTGGGCTTCAAAGGGATATGAAGTTGGAGGTAAAATAACTTCCGAGACTTTGATCTGGCAACGGGATGTTCTCCCAGTACAATGTTTGCGCCAGGTGTAGACGGTACAACACAATGTACCGTGGACACGTATGTCGGGTCATCACTGTGATGGGTAAAAAAACAAAAACAAGACATGTACTAGCATATATTTCACGTTACATCATCGTACCACTTGTTTCACGAATGATCTCAAGTCAACAGGCACTTCCATAACTATTTGATCTTCGACGTCTCTCTGATCCTTTCCTCTAGACAATAAGTCCGCAAGATTATCACCAGACTTCACTCTTACCGCCAACAAATCCGTATGCAAATCCATCAACAGATTTTGAATGGCTTTCCATTCATCGTTGACCGCCTGGTCACCTGAACGTCTCTTTTCCACCGCCGACTGTGAAGTCGTGTTATCGGTAAGTACGATGAACCTTTTCCCACCGACTTTGTGAAATTTGCTGATCATGATCATTCCTAAACGTATCGCCACCGTTTCCGCCCATGCGATATTCTTGGTTACTCTCCCGATCTTCGGCGCATTCCAACCTTCTTCCAACACGAACTCGGCCCATTTCTTACCGATCAGTACACCAATTCCCGTGAGTGAAGCATCGCCCACCCATTCCAAGTCTATTGGAGTTGTATCCGGGATAATTCGCCTCGAATCGAACGTCAGGAGTGCTCCTCTCCATTCAATCAGGTCAGTCTTCACGTCCTCTGGAATCTTCCTCTTAGCTGACGGTACCTTCCATTCCTTCTTCCAACGCCACAAACTAGGCATACAATATTGCAAATGTGGGACGATATACGAAGTGTGCACCAACCTTCCTATCAGCGATTCGACAGTCTTCAAATAGAAAGACTCATTTGGTACTAAAAAATCGATAACCTGCTGTAAACGTTCTTTTAGTTTATCTTCCGGAAGGCGTACCGTACGTTCTTTCGCATTCCAGATGAAGCCGATGTATCGCTGCTCATCCACGAAGTCGTGGACCTTTTCCGGGTTGGATGCAACACCCATCTCATTGCTCAAATGCACTATATTGTCGATGGTGGTTGGATTGGTACGTTCTTTCACAAGCAAATTGTCATCAACCCATCGAAATGCACTTTCTAACTTGAAGTGTTTCACCATAATCTTCCTCCATAGATCCGCGGGACGTCCAAACACTCCACAACCCGCGACGCCGCCGAATTGGATTCTGACGTCCATCCACAGCCTGTTATACAAATCCAGGATAAACAAGTAGCGCCATTGAGAGGGGTGAGTGGCGATTTGTCTATACGCCTTTTCCCATTCAAACAAGGCTAATACAAGGTCTCCCTTATTATTCTTGAAAAACATGATCACGACTTTAAAATCGTCCCAATTGGTTTCAAATTCCCTCTTGTCTACGAAACTATTCACGGATGGGGTTTCTGGTTTATCGTGAGGAAAGGATAAATCATTGATGATTCGAAAGGAGCCATCACCATTGATGACGCCTCCCATCGGGTTGGATCTGAAGAATCCAAATTTTTCATAGACTTCCTTGTGAGTGAATGGACCGAAAATCCGTGACACTCTCCTTTCCTTGGCTAGAGTGTTCTTGATTTTCTCTTCTGCTAGTAACACTGACTCGTGATTTTTTGGTGTAAACCATTTCCTATCTCCCATATCATGTTGTGGAATTCCTTGATGGAATCCTACTTCGCAGCCTCTTAACACTTCCAGTGCGTCGTCGCCTATCTGATGTAGCTCTATCAGTGAATGCCACCTCTGTATTTTCAGATCTGATTTCACAATTTCATCCGGCCACCTTGGGCAGCGATTGACCCCAGAATTTCGATATGGGATCATCTTGACCTTTTCACCTCTTCTGCAAAAGTTACTCTCTCGAGTCGGCTGCTGGGATGAACTGGCGTCTTCTCTTGACAACGAGGAACTTCACAGAGTAAAGCAGGCCAATCGAATTCAGTAAAGGAAGGCAATAGGGTCAGACACTTAGTTTGGCACAAACGACAAGGTTTTCACTAATCAAAACATATGGTTGCATTTCGGGAGCGACAGATGGTCAAATCGACACAAGGCATCTAAGCACCTCAACATCCTTCAGTGTGACAATACACGACGGCTTCCCCTAAAAACAGGTACAAATCAAGAAACCTCGATGACTCAAAACAAAGGTATACAGCCTCATCTGAGCGGTAGGGACCTTTCCTAATCTTTTTATGAGGGGGGGTTATACGGAATAAACTTTGGGTAAATCCAATCGTGGCTTACTTTGCCTTTCCGTTTCCCCCGTATGGTTTAGGGCCTTTATTGAAATCTCTTTTGTCTGTTCGACGATCATTGCGTCTGTCATCTCGTCTCCACGAGTTGCTTCCTTCGCCTCGACGAGAGTTATCCCCGTTCCAGCGAGGAGGAGGGCTTGTATCTCTGCCTCCACCGCTACCCATGAAATAACCACCGTTTCTACCTCGTCCACGAGTGTTACAACCTCCATTTCGGCGGTCGTCTCCGTGACTGGTGTAACCAACTGCGCCTGGACCGTTATACAACGGTTGGTTTGAATGGGCCCATGATCTGGCGTTCGGTTTGCCGACGTGGGTGGGGCCAAAGGTTTGTCCGACATTAGATCCTTGAGTTTGACGTGGCGTTAGGTTAGTATGTTGAGTGAACGAGCCGTTCCTGAGTGGTTCACCGGTAATTGGGTTAATGTGTTCCTTTGGCCCACCGGTAGCATAGGGATTCGAACCGGCATAGATGGGAAGGAAATCATTATAGCGTTCGGTATCACGGAAGCATTGTCGCTTGATTGTGATGTTGCGTACAGCTGGATTCGCTAAGTTACCGTTGGCCTTTCGGATGGTTAAAACTGAGGTACGTATGGCAATGTCATAGCGGAACGCCATCGGCCAATTAACGTTCTCTTTCATGATGTCGAGGACATTTTGCTTATGTATGGCCATCTTATTAGCCGTGTCTTCGTGGGTGTAATGACGTAAATAAGCGACATAAAGGTCGAAGGCAACTACCCATTCACCAAACGACATTTTCCATTCAACTGGAACGTCGTGACCGACATAAGATTCTTCAAGCTTTTCTTTCGTGGTACATCGACGAAAGGACTGGGTTACCAAGTCTTGGTGTAACCATTGGGTATTAAAGATGGATAGGGGAAGGTAGCCTTTTAGAGCTGTCATTTTAGTATCGAACCACGGTGACAACGCTACTAATCCGTTTGAGTCGATACCGCCTTCATCACATATAACCTTCAACTCTTTCTCTGCGACAGGTTCCTCAGTAGACGTTTTCGATGTATCGTCGTCTTTGCTTAAATCCACAAAACCTACCAGCCTGCGTCTGGGCTCGACTGGGGTTGAGTCTGATTGATTGGTCGGAGTAACAACTGACGAGATAGCATTGACATGTGATCTGAGCCGAGTTGATGTGTTCGTGTTGGACGGGTCATCGGCCGTAGTTGACGGGTTAGGAGCAGGTCCCACGGTCAATCCGTTGGCTGCCAACCAAGAGTGGAAACCACAAGGTGGACTTAAACCGACACCAGTGCTTGTGTTGCGTCTAGCAGGTGAGCGATTGGCTGATGACATGAAAAATTTTCCGGTCAGTAACTGATCCCTGAATAACAGTCCGAACATCTCTACATGGAGGCAACATCATTACGATGGCTACACAGAGTCGCTGTGGCATCGCCGAACGGCGGCAACACCTCGAAGGTGGGTAGGAAACATCTGAGTTATCGCGGCTTACGTGTTACACCCGTATTAACTTGATCTCTTGAAATCAACCCAGTGGGTTGAGAGGGCTGAGTAGTACCATCAGCTTGTTCTTGGGTGGCGTTAACTCCAGTGTTGGTAGTTGGCTCCGTAGTACTGGTTTGGTCTCCAGAGTTTTCGATTCCCGATAGGTTATTTGCGTTTGCTTCAGACAAAGAGGCTGCAGCAGCGCGGGCTGCTGCGCTGGATCTGGTGTTAACCGGAGCTGATTTCTTCCCTCGACCTCTTCCTCTACTTCTAGATGTTGTCTGTCGTGGAGCATTTGGATCCGGAGTCGGTAGATCTGGCATCACCACATTCGATCTGTCTTCGAGGGGAGTTGATCCTGCGCGGTTGGTCAATCTCTCACTAGTTCTCTTCACGTGTTCGTTAAACTTCTCTAGGTTTGTTTTGATTTTGTCGTTGATGGACGACATGTTGACTATGACAGGGTTCTGGCAGGTAATTGAAAAATTAACACTGCAGGTCGACTTGTTGAGAAAAAGTTGCAGCAGGCTACTGAAAAAATAAACACTGCTATTGAACCGTTGAGATTTTGGAAAATATTCTTTTTCCTGACAGGCTATTGGGAAATAGCACTGTATTAGGATTCGAGAAGATGAGTGTGAGAGAGAAGTGATTGGATGAGATGCTTGAGCCAACAGTGTGAGATAACTATCTGCGAGGGATGAATAAGCTCGTGGGGGGAAGATGGAACAATTTTCCTGCAAGGGTAAATTTTCCAAACATTTTCCCAATGTCTGTGTACAGGAAAAATGGTTGCTTCTGTAGAAGCATATTCCGCCCCGAAAACAGCCCCGACGCGCTATCTCAACTGTGTCATGGAAAGTGGCGGTACCGTCGTGCCTTTGGGTACCGCCAATCATCAAAGATTCAAATATTGTCCAATTCTCATAAATTCATTTATGGGATACAATATAGAAGCCTGGGCTTCTTCTGAGTTTCCAAACTTGGACTTTTTGACTGTAGTTGGGACACTTGGAAACAGGGTTACCATTCCCAGTTTTTCTCAACTTTGAATCCCCGATCAGACAATTTTTCACCCCACTTTTCCATTTCACATCAAGCTTGATCTCAACTAGGGCTGTGACCCGGACCCGGACCTGCCCAGCCAACTCTGCCCAACAGCTCTCACAGAGCTGACAATATGCGCCCCGGGGCTTTCAAACCTTGCTGAATGACGGTAAACTTGGCCCCACAGAGGTGTCGGGCAGCTCCGGCGCCCAACCTGGCCAAGGCACCGGCCATGTTTCCACCAGCCATATCTCACCATAATCCGTATACAGGGTTGGCAGATTGTATTCTGACAGACCTAAAACGTTATTGGACTTCTAGAATGCCCTGTATTGCCACAATGGCGCGCCCTGGTCGGCCCTGTGCATATTTTGAAGGTACTTGGGTCTACCCAAGTCTGGGTTTGGCCCCGTGGCAGCCCCGTCACACTCAGGGCTGGGTCACAGCCCTAATCTCAACTTCACCTCCTCTGTAAACCTCATACATCATCCCCAAGTGAGATTGGGAAAATTATCAAAATTGTAGTTTTTCATGGAAAGACATATCACTGCACACCTGAGCAATAACACCTACACTACATATGTGCAGCAGGATGGGAGAATTGGGAGCTATCATGTACATACAGAGCTGCTCAGCTATTGGCTCATCTGAATGAATATATCACATGTGATACCTTCTGTAATTGTTTCAGCATGACAAAAGTATTGCAAAAATTGACTACATACACTGCCTCATAGTTTTGGTGTAATTCCATTAACTAAACTTCATCTCACACCCTTTCTGTTGCTGTTGAATGGCTTTCTGAGTATTGCTTGAGTAGCTATGGTGGGATATGTAGTCAATTCTTGAGACAATTCTGTCAAACTGGAAGATGTTACATGATGTATCACATGTGACACCACAGGAATTATCAGGTGTGAAACCCAATTGAGCCAAGTTGTGGTGTCTGGGTCCGCGACTTTTGTCAATCACGGATCTTGTTTGCCATATGTTTGCTAGCTCGCCTCAAGCCGCCCTTAAGTTGTCTAGAGTACAGTATATACACCTACATATGTAAAACTATTTACATATTCCACCTCTGCCTCATAAATAGGATTTGTACTCACTACCCTGAGGGAGGTTGAATTGGAAACAAGTTATTGTGAATGACCCACATGATCTTGAGTGGTCTGATGATATTGAAAGGAAAACTGTGCATAAAGGAAGCACAAAGGAAGGTATGATCAAGAGCTCTATGTATCACATACATATGCAGGTGTATATACTGTATTCTATAATCTAGAGTCTAGACAACTCAAGGGCGGCTCGAGGCAAGCTAGCAAATGTATGGCAAATGTATGGCAAACGAGATCCGTGAATGAAGAAAGTCGCGGACCCTGACACCACAACTTTGCTCAATTGGGTTTCACACCTGATAATTCCTGTGGTGTGATGTACTTATTCAGATGAGTAGGGAGCTGAGCAGACCTGTATGTACATGATTGCTAACAATTTAGTCAGCTTGTTACACATATGTAGTGTGGGTGTTATGGCTCAGGTGTGCAGTGATAGAGGTTTTTATGACAAACTACAATAATAATCATTTTCCCATGCCCATTTGGGATTAATGTATAATGTTTACTATGTTTGGTCTCAAGATTAGTTGAGACCAAAAGTCTACCTATGACCCTCAGATTATATTTTCATATCCTCAAAGTATCAAATGGCAGATGTTTCACTTTTCTACATAGGAGATCTTTTGACCCTTAAATTTTGGAACCTCAGAGAAGGCTGAAATTGAAGGACAAATAATTTAGGGTTTGCAATAAAGATAGAGACTGTGATAGAGACTGCTCCCAACCAACCAAATGGAGACTCATCACAATTGTACCTTTGCTGGGATTTCCCCTCTTCATCTCTATGCTACTTCTACCAGTTCATCTGTGTCGTATTATCAGATATATCTCTTCTCTTCATATGTGTTCACACTCTGGTTTGATTGTTATCCACTACAGCACCATCAATGTGTTCTTGGAATTTGCTTGAATCATGGCAAGGTTTCACATTATGATCAATTTGTGGAGGTTCATGACTTCTTGTAATCCAACTCAAGCAGACTGGTTTACTCCACTTATATACTGGAACCACCAGATTATCCTTGTTTTAGAGCTATTTCCACCGTGGACTCCTCGGGAGGCGGGATGTGATGGTAAGGATATATGTCCAGTCAATTAAGGAAGACTGGCCTCCACTCATACAGGCAGCACACTGTCACCTTACTGTCATTCATTCTGAAATCTTGACTTTACATTGAGATCAGGTTTAGAATACTGGCCTTGTGTGGGATGTGAGACTCTGAGCCTATCAATTTTGGTGCTTTGCGTATCACACCTGTTATTGTAAAGGGTCCGGGGGACTGAGAGGCATAAATATATACCAAATGTATTCAGCTGAAGAGCTAGCCAGCGGGCGGGTTGCACATTCACACTGATCATTGGGGTCAGTTCCAAGACTTCAAACAATCATTAGTGAAATGGTCTTAGATCACATGTTTATTCATATTCAAGTAGTAGAAACAGTCTCTCACTGTGATTTGAACAAACAAAAAGTAAATGTACCTTTTCCAAGAAGGGATTCCACCAGAATAAAAACTTGAAAGCAACATACACATCATCTCCCCTCACAAAAAGTCTCACATATGTATTGCCACTCAGGATTGCTACACAAGGGTTAACACGGCTCTTGGGTTATATTTTCAATTTGATTTACCTTGTGCATGGTTAAGGCACATACATAATCCAGAATTGCTGAGCTCTATGTTGAAGTTGTACAGCCTAAACGCAAGTCAAGTGGGGCATGTGGCTTCAGCAGTGAGCTATCCACTCTAATTTCTTGGACTGTGCATTGTGAGCCCACTCTGCAAGGTTTTCCTTCACTATGACACCTTCACAATCTGATCACAATACATATACCCAGTGAAAGTGAAGCAAAATTTCCAGCGAGACAAGGTAGTGAGACTATGCAATATGGAAGCTGAAGAAGAGAAAGAATGTATATATATATATATAGCAGAGAAAGAGGCAAATCTTCAACTTGAATATGTAGATATATACTAGGGATACTTGAATACAAAAGATAGGAAAGTAAAGCCCCATTGATGGGAGGATTTTGATACGGCTACATATTTTGAATGTGGCAGAATTTTCACGTGTCCTACTCTCAGACTTACCACTGTTAGTCTTTTTGGGCTGAGGTTGCCCTGAATGAGATTTTGAAAAATCAGTAGCAATACATTTCCAATTCAATGATCCCATAAGAATTTGAAAATGAGAAACTTACTCTGTTATGCTTTGAGGATATGAAAATACGTTTTGAGGGTCGTAAGCCGACTTGATTTTGGTCAAGCGTTGATAACTATGATGATGTTTCAATGCTTTCAGAAGTTGAGGCCAACAACATGCAGGGACTCGGACTCAACTGTGTGTTGTAATACATGTTCTTCCACTCCGTCGAAGATAAGCGATCATCGACGTAGTTGGAATAGCCGCTGAACAATCAAAGTGGAGATTTTTCAGCTTCTTGTTGCTTTTGAGAATGCCTCTCCCATGATAATGGAGTACTGACCCATATCCCCATCCGGGAGGGCTATTTTTGAGAATGCTCGCAACCATTTGGTCCAGAAAAGTCAGGGCTGCAGCTGGAAATGGTTGCGCCGAGTCGTTGGTCCGAGTGTAGAGCTAGGAGCAAGAACGACAGAAAAGTTAGACGTGACATAATCTGGAACTATTTTCTGCAGAAGTAGAACAGATGCCTCACTTGAATAATCCATAGAGTAGAACGTTGAGCAAAAGCTGTCGCGTCTGTGGGTACAGAGGTGGTAGCTGAATTCTGACCACCAATGAGCGCAAGCTGGCCGAACCAGTTCTTTTTGATGCAGAGAGATTTTGATCAGTGATATGAAGCAGAAATACCAGGACGAAATCGCCCGCATACCATATCTGTTTTCCATCCTTCTGACGCGAGATATTTGGAGAAAGCTTGAATGGTCATATTTGACATCGGTGTCGATTTTGGAGTGGTCAAAGACTTCGCGTAGAAATTATCATGCTCAGCTGATAAGTCCACGCCTGGGAAGAAGAAAAATGAAAAACAAGGTGCAGCCCATCATCAGGTCTCCATCATAAGTGCCACAAAGTAGTAATAACAAACCTGAAGTCGACAGATTTTGTGACCCAGCCGAGACTTGTAAGCTGGAGAGCCAATCATTCTTCTTTACTGAACTAGTAGCCGGTGGTGGCTAGAGAATCAAGGGCATGTAATGTCAAGGGGGGATCAGATCTTTCCGTGGTGGACGAGCTTACCATGACGTCCAAAAAGGGCTTTACGACTGCTGGAAAGTTTGAATTATCACCATGCCATGTCCCAGATATGCGAAAGTTGAGACGTCCAGACTTGCTCCCTCTCCCAAAATTTGCATCAAATCCCAATTCCGAGGGTAGGTCGGACTGAGAAAATATTTGAAGTTGAATCATCGCTCTTGCAAAGTCAGTTTGATTAAAATCCCATCCGATGTCAAAGTTTGTAGGTTGACTTGGAGCTAAATGTGTTCGAAACTTGATGGATGTCATGATACCATACGATGCTCCTGCACCTCTCAAGGCCTATCAACGTGTCAAAGCGTCTGAGCATTGATGATCCAACGGGACGTGGAATGAGCTGAGCAAGAAAAGCCACATTCCACTTACCCAGAAGAGGTCCGGATTGGTATCTTGCGATGCCTGAACAATTGTACCGTTCGCAAGTACCACTTCTTGGCTGATGATGTTGTCCAAGGTCAAACCCCACATCCGACTCGTGAAACCGTAGCTGAAAATCAAGGAACACGAGGGCGTATTTACAATGCATTTTTCACTTCTCTTTGATGACCAAGCCACTTACCCTCCAAATGAAGCGTGTCCTCCAATACCGACATACGGACACAGACCGTGAGGAATTGCGCGCCGACCTTGAGAGTGTAATCCGATAGCCACATCACCCAATCTGTTTCCAGTTCCAATAAGAGCTTGTCCTGTCGACTGATCAACAGAGACTGTCTTAAGTCGCGAGAGATCGACCACCAAGGCGCCATTTGCTCCTCCCAAGCCATAGGCGGCGTATGAATGTCCACCGGAGCGAGGTGAGACTATAAAAACAAGCAAGAGATCAGTTAGGGCTCTGTCTGGGTGTTTTTCGAGGACCCATCGCAATATGAGCTCACCTGGAATTTTGGCTTCAACAGCTACTTTAACACAATCCGAGACAGCTTTAGTATTGTTAGGGAAGACGATGGCAGCTGGGGTATAGCTCAGACGTTTGTTGAAAGGTGTAGCAAGTTTGCTATAAGATGAATCTCCTGGATAGACGGCGTCGATTCCCAACCCAGAAAATTGAGCTCGCAAAGAAGCAGTATCTGTTCTAACAGAGCATAACAAGCTCAAAGCGCATGAAACGGTGAACAGGGAGTTGAGCATTGGCATTGCCTTTGAGTGTCCGAGACCACGAAGAAGTTTGTTGAATCCTAAGTGGGGGATGTAGAAGCAGAAAAACGAACACACAAGCAGTATCATGAAGGAAGTGCCGAGGATTTATATCCCTAAATTGCATCATATTTGTAGTCAACCGCGCTGAAGGCAAGCGGCGCTATATACAGGAAAGAGATGGATTGTTGTTCATACCTGATCAGGCGCCGTATATACAGTCTAGGTCGAGCAGGTTGGCCGCTTGAAAGAGTTCGTGAAATTCAGTTAGTCTGGCTAAACCCACATCCGGCTTGATCCTTGAATTCGGGTTTTTGATTATTCGAGTTGTTTCTATGGCCTAATTATAGTCTCAGAACGCCAAAGGAGATGAGGTGATGGTTCCCCCACCAACCGCTCATATCAGGTCTTTTGGAAGGATGATATGCAGAGCTTCAAATCTGTCCTTCCCAACGCGTCTTGATACAACTCGATGAGCGACTTCAGCATTTCCACCATGCGTGCTTTGAGAGCCAAAATAGCGGGAGTGGAATGAAATTCAAGCCTTCTGCCAACGGCATTGCCTCCTCGTCTGCGCCTAACACAAGTCCCTCCTCGAATCGTGCGTGTCCTTCGGAGCGGTTGGTGGGCTAGCTTCTGCGCGGGTGTTTGGCGTTCTTTAAGCAGCAACCCGCATAGCTGATGGTGACCTTGATCTGCCGTAATACAATCCGAGAATAAATCCCTGATTATACTTCGCGGTTTGTCTTTTTGTCACGACCAGGGCCCATATTTCTCAGTCAAGTACCGAAGGGATTCTATGGACTTTCGACAGCCTATTTCAAAACCCACTCTATTTGTAGTGGTCATGATAAAGTCAAAAAGTATTCAATGGAACACGGATAACGTTGCAAACCTCAGGCCCAGAGATTCTCAGGTCTTGGGGAATTTGGAGAAACATTTGCAGCAGTCGGTATGGAGAATTGACATTTGGGAATATGCATGTAGTGCAGTGGCAGAGGCATAAACTTGAAAAAGTACAACAGAAGCCATTCACAGCAGCAGGAAGGTGAGCTTGTGCGATCAATGATGAACCTAAAGTCTCTGGACAAAATCTAGGCCTCTGGTCGTAGTGTGAGTCCATACTCACAGCAATGCACTTTTAGTATTACCCAATACAATACCCTCGCACAAATACGTTACTCTTCAAAACCAAGCTGACTCTTCTCATGAGCCTATCAAGACTTGTTGAGCTCAGTCCGATGCTATAGTAGAGAAACCCATGATCAGCGTTCAATGTCCATTCACTCGAGGTCACGATGTTTGTCTCAATATAAAGGCCCTTCACAAATGAATTATCCCAAAAACAGACCCAAATCTTGCTAGCAAATGCTATTTATACATCATCAATTTGGTTGATCATAAACTCAGCTTCATCAAACATTCTCTAAATGATTACATACAAACAAAACACATCAATTGTACTTGCAAAGCCTAAATCCTCTAAACGTGTTTACTGATCCTGTTCTATATGTTTCACTCGTTTTCCTTGTAATGGACTTGGTTCGAAACATTCACTTTCTAATAAGTCGCCACCAAAAAATGTATCCATTTGTTCAGGTTGCATCGGCACAAATGGATGCAATGAACCCCTAAGAACGTTTGAAGGTCCTGCTCGCGATGACTCAAATTGGTTTTGATTATTGCTCATTTTACCAACACCGAACAAAGTAGGCGATAAGGGTAAGCTACTACCCTCTTCATATGATCGATCTTGTTCATCTGGCTTATCTTCATGTGATCTTGAAAGCGAGACACGCTTGGGGTCGGGTTGCCAAGATTCTTCATCAAAACTAGAATCGGGTAACGGTCGTTTTCCAATAAATTCATCACGATCTTCCAGATGATCATAAGGTCCCTTGATCGACAATCGTTCAGAATCCCCAGCCCACAGATCAATGAGTGATTTTGATACATCACGAGTTTGGCTCGGTTGTAAATTCGATCCATCACGAGACTGACTCGGTTGCAATTTGGATGAATCGCGAGACTGACTTGCTCGACTTTCGATCGTAGCATCTTTACTTCCAGCTTGTAGTTGCAAAGTACTCTCGTCCTGCTGAATTGAATTCAGACTATCACCTTCCTCTTCAAAGCCCTTTCGATTGGATTCAACGCCGGTTCGATTTCGAAACATAGATTCATAACCTCTCGCGTTCCATTCTCGAAGTACACTCGGAGGCTCTATCAAAGGACTATCCTCTATATCGGCTGGATTCGCATACCCCGCACGGAATCTTGCGGTCTCAAGTATATCCCTTGTTACTAATCTTGCGGCTTCCTTTGCTGGTGTTCGAGCAAGTTTAGATCTTGGAACTGAGAAATGCAAAGTTTGAGGTGGTGGAATACCAGCCATCATTGAATCTTCTTCTTCCCATTCACGTGATTTTCCCTTCTTTGAACTTTCACCAATGCAAGGTTGGAGTTTTTTCTTACTAGGACTTGTGAAGCTTTCTAGAGTCGTCTTTCTAAGATCAGCGATACCGTTCCAACCGGGATCGTTGACTTCCGCAGGAAAAGCGATCCGACCAGAAGTACCCTCAGGACCGATCCCCCTTGGCTTCGCAGGTGTGCTTACCTTAGGTCTACTGTGATTGGTTTGAATCATATTCTTCATGATAACTTGATGCAAGAGTATCGAACCTCTTCCAGCAGATTTTCGACGTGGCGCTGGCGAGCCGTCCTCTCTCCCCGAATCACCCTCGTCGTCACCAGGCACGATAGGAGAAGCAGTGAAACCAGAAGCAAGTGAATTACTGTGCGAATTATTCAAGATGTGTGAAATATTTTGAGCCGTTGGATTCTGCAAAGTATTGTCTGGTGAATCGAAACTCAAATCATTCCAGACCGGACGGCGAAGACTTGCTGTTGAACCGCTCTGATGACTCATGTCAACCACTGGTGGTCCAGAAGGTACGGCCGGATCCTGTGTAAGTTATCAGGACTGGGTTGAATACTGATACTTCATATAGGGATGTTCATAGCAAAAGCAAATACGAACAAGGGAGCTTGATGATAGGTCCTGATCTTCGTTGGGTGATGGGGGTACGTCCTGCGAAACATCTTCTGAAGCCAGGTCGTTTTGTAAAGATTCATCGCGCCTTTCGTCTTCGGTCAGTTTGGAGGTTTCCGTCTCGTCGTCGTCGTAACCTGACAGTTGAACATTTGCAGAAGCCTCAAAGAAGTGTTGCCAGAACTGGACATATCACAGTTGATCAGATCAACCTTAAACATAATGACATTTTAAGAAGACTAACTTTGAGGCCTTCCCATATCCCTCTACTTGCTTCACCATAACGCTCCACCTCTGGTAAGATTTTATGAGTGATAGTACGATGGGTTCGTCCAAAGTTGGCATCGATGTCTGGATGAAATTTGATCGGTCAGGACGCGAGAAAGGGTCGAATTTGTCAAAGTATGGGACTCACTCTGAAGAAGTGAAACGAGAATCTGATCAACTTGTAGACAAGCTGCATCACATTCTGCTGGTGAAAGTTCATTGATTTCTTCATCAGAAAGGAGCTTAGGATTCTTCGGATCGTAGAACAAGCGACGATTTGATGATGACCTGTTGAGACATGATGTAGAAGGCAATCAGTTAATCAAAAGACTTTCATGTTGTCCTACCATTTCATAAAAACAACTTGGACTCACATGTTTGACAGGTTTTCTGAAAGTCGTGATGCTGCCTCCATGCTGCCCAATCTCAACCCCGCGACACACCGTCAACACCGGAGCGGGTGAGCGGGTTTCACTTTATCCGACCCGAATCATGACCAGCTTTTCGAGTTGCAAGAAATGTTTCCCAGAGTCCTTACAGGCAGCGCATACACTCAACTTCGAAACAAACTTGTTGGACAGCTCGAACTTCAGAATCATTCATTTTGCACTTCAGAATCCAGATGGACCGCTCCCAAGTCCTAAATTCATGTCTCCACCAAAGATTTTTATCAGCTCCAATACTAGCAACTTGAAATGAATTCATCGGAATGGATCCTGCGAATGTGAGTAGGTTTCAAAGCTGACTTCTTCTCCATGTACACTACAGACTCGCTAATCGTAGTTTTCTTCAGATAATCACAGACTGCAGGTAAATGGGGAAGGATGAAGCAGAATTGCTTATACACATTTTCTGGCGACTTGCCCCTTAGACACCATGCGCACATTTGATGCAAATGTATAGGCTAGCACTGCAAACATTATTCATCTTCCCCCAGTGGGCAGGAAAAAATGAATGGGAGTATGATTTGTCATAAAATGATCCATCGCTCCACACCTGAGCCATAACACTCATGCACACTATGGTTGCTACTGTCAAAGGCTTGTGAATTTCAGACGGATACCGCAAATGCACAAATCCAATGTTCTCACTCAAAACTTAACAGTTCAACATGTGAGAGCAGATTTGAGATCCTCAGTCTTATGTCTGTGTATGTATAGCTTTTCTGAAATATTGACCTACAGTTATCCATGAATTGTCCAGGCGTTGTTTTTGAGTGGAAATTTCAATTTGATAATAAAAAAACAAAGGAAAAAAGACAAAAAGAGTTGTAATCCAAGCATTTAAAAAAGCTACAGATGGAAAGCGGCCAGGCTGTGCAGTCTAAACATGGTCTTACAAGCTTGGAGGGCTGAGTTTTGAGCAAGAACATCCAATTTGAAGGTTTGGGCTGAAATTCATAAGCCTTTGGCAGTAGCAACCATACATATGTGTAGCAGGCTCAGTGAATAGGCAGTTACCATGTACATACAGTTCTGCTCAGTTATCTGCTCATCAGGATAGGTTATTCATACGTAATACATGGTGAAACTTTTTTCAGATTGACAAAAGCATTCAAAAGATGGACTACATACATGGACTCAACATTTTGGTATAATCACATCAACTCAACTGCATGTAACACCCTTTCTGTTACTAAGAAATAGCTTCAAGAGTATTGCCTGAGAAGCTACAGAATCATATGTAGTGAATTTTTGGAGCAATTGTTTCAAAGTCAAAAAAGTTACATGTGGTATAACATGTGATCTATTTATTCTGGTGGGCAAAAAACTGAGCAGAGCTGTATGTACATGATAGACAACTATTCACTTAGCTTGCTGCACATATGTAGTGTGGGTGGTATGGCTCAGGTGTGCAGTATTGGATCCTTTCATGACAAACTGTACTATTAATCATTTTCCTCTTCCAACTGGGGAAGTTGAATGATGTTCACAGTGTAGCATGATAACAGCAACACAGCCACAGTTACTTTACTATTTGCAGTAAAGTAACAGTATAGTAACTGCAATACTCAGTATTGGTTTGGGCAATATTAAATAGCGGGGAGTCAAATGAAATCAAACCCAAAGTGTGTTTTAGGCATTGCTTGGAAGCCTCAATTTATAACTCATGTTTTAAAGCTCACCAGTAGCTCTAGAGCCACTTGCCAGCTCTAAAATTATAGGTCTATGCCTATAATTTTAAGAAGGTTGTTTATGACAAATTGGTTGGGATGGGGTGGTGTCAGAGTTGCCATGGGAGGTATTAGGCTGGGATGACTTGTTGATTGTAATAGTAGCGGACTGCAAGACTTTACGTGGTTGTACCAACCACAGGTCTAAAACAGGTCCATAGGGGACCTGTCTGTCTTTCAGAATTAAACTGATGCTAAATCATGTCATCAAGCGGTAAACCGAAGAAGCGGGGGGACCCCTGAGAACGCTCTGAGAACTCTGAGAATCCCCCACATTCCCATGATATATGGGTTTATACTGGGAAACTCGTATGTAAATTGCCAACCACATGCTGCACATACTGACTTAATGTTAGACGGACGAAACCTTTTGTCCATTAAATCGGAACTCAGATAGCCGGGGGCCGGATGGTGGGTCGAGTGGTTTCCAACAGGTGACATCTCCATTCACCCCGATTCGGGAACCTTACTCCTTACACTCTCCACCTCAACTACATCAACGATGATGACCTCCACCGTTCGATCCAGTTAAACATACATCCACACATCCACATCCCTACCCACCCGGTAAGAATTGATCTGTGTAACGACTCAGCTTAATGAGTCACATATATTCGCCTTCTTCCCCTCCATTCTGCATTCTTACTACTCACTAATGATCATTCGAACTCTTTCAAAATAGGCGTTCACCCAATTGCTCACTACCATGCTCCTTCGTGACTTCACCACCCTACTCGACAACCAGTCTCCTTCCCTCTCGACCTCACTTACCGTCACCGATTTCGTCCGATTTGCAACCCTGGCAGGCGAAGTCCACCACCGCGCCGGGAAATCCTTACGTCTATCACCCGATCGAAACCCTGTCTTACCCTTTCTTCAATCTGCTTTATCAATGCAACCAACCGCGAATCATCTTTTGGCCGATCTATGGCACCTATCATTCCCATTTCTGCGCGCGTGCCGAATCGACCCAGGAGCTTCCATCCGCAAACTCGGCATCCAACTGTCCTCACCCGGCACCACAAACACGAACATGCATGAACGATTCCTACGCTCACCACTTTCAAAATGTATTGTCTGCACACCAGACCAGTCATATGTGTTACACGTCCACTCTCGCATAAACGGCTACCTGCACGATATCGATGGCGTGCACACGGTTCAGACTGTCATTCTGAATTGCTCCAGTTAAGTTTGCTTATTTTGCCGCAACAGTCGATTCAATTACTGACTATTTCGCGATGCATCAGATCCCAAATGTGGGACAGTATATAGACCCAGCTATTACAACCGAGACGGCGAAAGACTTTATTACACGAAGGCCATGGGCCGAGAAGACGATTACCTTCATGTACTATGTCACTATTACATGTCTCGTCGATTAGCCTACATGTTCCGTGTCCTCCAAATGTTGGCACAGTAAGTTCTTCCACTTATGTTGCTGTCACAGTTCCAAACTAACTGCTATTACGTGGTATGGACAGTGTGTCGCATTTCAACCTGGTCAACTGGTACAACATGATGTTTGTAGAAGATACACCTGCTCCGACTTTCACCGCTGGCCAACTGTTTACTCCGTCGATGTCCGAGGAAGCGTGTCGGCATGGTCTGACCCTTCATTCTCTGATGAAGCACGCGGACCGTCGCGGTACTCAGCTGGTGGTCAGCTCAAGCGGTGTGGACAACATACGTTTCGAGTAGGCAATAGAATCTCACCTTGACCTCTTGTTGATAGAAGGAACAAAGTATAGAGACCACTTTTGTTCTAGTTGTGTCCGTGTGAAATCAGATGGTGTAGATAGTGAAACTGGCCAAGAGTATATTAAATGTAAGTTCCATTTCGATCTTTTCCTAACAACACCTTTTTGTCTGACATGTTATGATTGCCATCTCAGCTATACGGGCCGTGGTCACGGATGGCCTGACGATCGGACACTGGCGCTGTAGCGCCTCTTCTGACCAACTGCGAGAGATTGCTCTTAAACTAGGCCACCCAATGCCCGAAGGACCTTGTACCAACAAACTTGATAACATCAATGACCGTTTCTGCCGAGATCATTTCGTGATACTGGGCAATCGATGTCAAGCTCAGCCGTGTTCAAAGGCCGCAATTACTGGTTCAGAGACATGTGAAGATGTTGATCACATCAAGGCCTGGGCAGCGTTCAACGAAAAAATCAAAGGGAACTTTTCTCTCACGTCGATTCTCAATCGACCAGGCTCACACCTTCCTACCGACCCGACTGTCCATCTTGATGCCGACACTGCGCAGATTCTGAACCTAGAGGTTTTACAGCACGCAGATGAGTCGCAACGAGCACACGAAGCGGCGCGCGATGGGGGCGAGTCACAGGCGGCAGGGAAATACTTATTATCAAGAAGCCGAACGCACAACGATCAGCTGATTGTTGCACCATGCGGAATTATATTAGCCAGAAAGACCTTCTACAATGCGGAATCCGTGAGTGCAGTAAAGGTAGGTAGTTCACTGATCGATCACTTCTTCCCTAACATGTGCTCATGTGCTCACCATGTCTTCTATCTCTAACCAACCACAGGACTTTGTGGAAGAATCTTTTCCTCAACGTATGCCAGAGGTTGTCTTTTATGACAACGCATGCAGGTTGACCGAACACATCTACGCAGGCCAGTCGGACGCATCCCGGTGGGCGGGAACGGTGATCCCTGTGGATCCCTTCCACCACCGCTCGCACGCCGAGTCCGACGAGTTTTGCAAGCTATTCACTGACCCCAAGCTGTTTCCAGATATCCAAGAAGAGGGACGATGGATCTTCAACGCTTCAGCTGCCAAATTGACAAACATATGGTATGGTGGGTTTGCCTCCATGTGTCGGAACATGCATTCACTAGTCTATAACTTCTTTTTGGAAGAGATGGTGTATCTGAGGAATGCTTGGCTGACAAAAAAACTGGACAAAAGATCTGGAATGGAGTATCTTGGGGAGGGTGTCTTGTAGTTTTCTTTTGCGAGTTATCCAACAGGAGGACATCAACGTCCAATGTTTGACAAAATAGGAAATTGTCTGGCCAATAATTAATGAATACATGTCATCCTCTTTGCTCTTTGCTCTTGGCCTATTGTTTTGGACTGCAACTCAACTTTCCGTGGAAGCCCCACCATCTTGTTGTTCTTCATCCTGAAATATGAATTCCAAATACATGAGAGATTCATGCTCTGCCACATATGAAAATGTCAAACACTGTATTGACAAGATAGTGTTTGAAAAACATGAAGTGTGGCATGCTGAAAAGCTTGGTTCTTTCTATTCTTGATGTACATTATTCAAGTAAAAGAATGTCATCAAGAGAAAATAGGACACACAATGGTATGCCAAAAGAGATTCATGCTCTGCCACATATGAAAATGTCAAACACTGTATTGACAAGATAGTGTTTGAAAAACATGAAGTGTGGCATGCTGAAAAGCTTGGTTCTTTCTATTCTTGATGTACATTATTCAAGTAAAAGAATGTCATCAAGAGAAAATAGGACACACAATGGTATGCCAAACCTGACTGCAATTGTTAAGATGAGTTGCCATGTATATACATATGAGAGTAACTGTCATTCTTTTTCATCATTAGCCGCATATGTATGAAAATGGCATGCTTTAAAGGCTGCAACCTCAAAGTTGAACAAAGAGTTCACTTGGTTGTTTGTACTTTGGTCAGTTCATGTGAAAATCCCACTACCCAAAAGATGAACAAAGAGTTCACTTGCTTTCCATGAACTTTGGTTGGTGAGTTCATGTGAATACCACTACCTAAAAGATGAACTCACCATACTTCCATGCAATTTGGTGAGTTGAATACCACCCACCAAAGTTCAAAAAACGATGAGCAAAGAGTTCACTTGGTTTTTTGTACTTTGGTGAGTTCATGTACAAAACCACTACCCACAACATGAACAAAGAGTTCACTTCCATGAACTTTGTTTGGTGAGTTCATGTGAATACCACTAAAGATGAACAAAGAGTTTACTTCAAACTTTGGTGAGTTCATGTGAATACCAATACCATACCACCTTCTAAAAGATGAACAAAGAGTTTACTTCCATGAACTTTGGTGAGTTCATATGAAGACCACTACCTAAAAGATGAACACAAAGTTCACTTGATTGAACTTTGGTGAGTTCATGTGAATATCACCTGCTTGCATATTTGTTATGTTTGACTCATTACCTTTTAATATCTTGACTGAATTCTTGTGAATATCAGAGAATTGATAGAGATGCACACCACCTACCTAACTAAACAATCTGCCCACCAAACCAAGGAACTGAAAATGAGTGATCTCTCAATATTTCCCTGGGGTTTGGGTATTTGGGTCTCCACAACCAAATACCTACCATGTTTGCTACAAATCGCTGGGGACCACTGAAACTACCAAATGTAGTTTCCAAATATGCTTGGATGTAAATTATGTCTCATCATAACCACGTGAACACACAATGGCATGCAAAATGTGACTCCAATGTTTACTGTCTCCTTATCCTTATCTGAGAATCATCACAGTGATGTTGTGGTTGGATGAGAGCGCACTGTGATGCGATGACTCTCATCAAAGCCAGTTACAAACCCATTCCTTTCACGTTCAGACATAAAAAATTACACACAAGTAAGTCTTCATCAAAGGAGGTGTGCTCTCTACCTCATTTGGGCAGGGATGATTGGGTCCACATACATCATCAATCCCAACCAGCATCATGGTGGGTGAAAGGAATTCAACTGGGTGTGTGGACAAACGGGAGCCAAACCAAATGTGAAGGGATATGGGTCACCTATGGTAATGGCAATCATCAGTCAGACTTCCATTCTTGATACATTATTTCAGTCTGAGAGGCTCTTGGTTGGAACTTGTTTATCAAGGTTTCACAAGATTCCAAGAAGGAGTCTGGTGTTTTCTCTTAAACACATAAACAGTGTTCAAGAGCAAACACAAGACTCGGCCAGCAAAATGGTCTCCCCAGACAATTTGTCATTTTGATGATTGATTGCAGCTTCAGTCAGGTTGGCCTGGTGGATGCCACTCCTTTGGCTTTGGTGACAAATGATTGATGGATGCCACTCCTTTGGCTTTGGTGACAAATGATTGATCTTGGACATCATTTTGTCAAACATCAATGCCTGATGCTTTGTCAATTTATTTCAAAGCTTCTCATTGGCATTGATGTTTGTATATTTGTGATGGAAGCCTTATGTTAATTGTCCCCTCACACAGAGGAGACAACCATGTGTTGTCCCCTCTGTGTGAGGGGACCAAAAAGAGGGGACACAAGCACCCAATGATCCATTGGTGGATCATTTGGTTATTTGCAAACTTGGTCTAGCCATGTTTCCGTCATCCGCCATAACCCCGGGAGCCCTGGGGATTCCAAGTGGCCATAGTCTACACTGCGGGAAATTCGCTGGCGTGAGCCCGGCTCGCGCCACCGTGACGTGAGCCACGGGTTGGCCCCGGTCTGAAGCCAACCAGAATTTATACCGACGCCTGACGTCAGCCATTGGTCGGTTGAGGACAGCCTTGACGACTGCCACTCATTCGTTCGCATCCACTTTTTGATCTTTATCTTCATCACTTCCTATGCCACCCAGCAAACTTGGCTCCTGGACCTCATTGTATTTTTCCAACAATCAAAACCACTCAGTTTCACCAATCCGAACCGTGAATTAAATTCTCAAGAGATCTCACAAGCTCCTCAACCACATTGATTTTTCAAAACTCAATGCCTAAATCTAAAAATCTGAATCCGAGTCATGGGTCAT
This sequence comes from Melampsora larici-populina 98AG31, assembly GCF_000204055.1. NCBI lineage: Eukaryota > Fungi > Basidiomycota > Pucciniomycetes > Pucciniales > Melampsoraceae > Melampsora > Melampsora laricis-populina. The sequence continues at coordinate 481,112 of NW_006768798.1, read as the reverse complement.
CCTCAAGAAATGTCACAAGCTCTTGTCCTGAACCACATTCATCTCAACTTGATTCAATGCCTAGAAAACTACCTCGGAATTGCGAATCAAATCCTCAGGCAATTCCGCAACCTACTCAACCACATCCATTTTTTCGACATACAATGCCTGCAATCAAATTCACTGACCGGAGCATGGGATTGATTTCAGATGGTTTAAATGTCTCACAACCATCTGATTCTCATCAACTTATCCAAAACTTACCATCAGCACCATTACCATTACCTAAATTCTCTGACTCAAGCTTAGAAGATTTCTTTCACCCTAGGCTTAAATCAACACTTGGTAAATCTGCTCAAGTTGAAAAAGATCAAGAAGAAGAAATCAATGGATTTCTTAATGATGAAGATAGTGTCAATGATCACTTCTATCTAGAAATTTTAACAAAATCTTCCAGAAAACTGGATGAACGATTGAATGAGAATGAATGCAAAGTAATATACATTCTGTAATTTATGTATTTGTTTGATCGAATGTTCACTGCTTGAGGCTCTTTTTTGACTTCATCAATTTTTATCAATGAGCTCATTTGTACGGATGTATTATCTTTTTCTCTCACTTGCAAGATTAATTTGTTTGAGTTTATAGCATACATCTATAAACGATATTTGAGATTACATATATTCAAACTGAAGCTACTGTCAGTAATCTGGCAGTAGGCATCCTCGTGTTGCCTTTTTGATTGACTTCATCATTCTAGCGCGCATCAATGGTGAAATTCAAGTAGGATCATTTCATTCAAATGATTGAGATTGTTTGAAATAGAAACCGATGACTTTGTTCTTCATATCCAGGCATGTTTTGAATCGATTCTGAGATATTTGGGCTGCTTTCATGTTCAGATTGGTTCTAAAAGGATTGTGTTAAATTAAGAGGTACAGCAAGAGACAAATCAGCGATTTGAGATGCATGAATCGATTGATTGACTATTTTTGCTCCGTTCTATTTTGGATATAGCAAACAACCAATTCTCTATAGTATCTCGTTTTTTGTAAATGTAGGATGTGATTGTTTCAAGCTTTCTTTCAAATTATGTAATGGATTTCTCTTTCAATGATGTTTAGGTTTCTGTGAGTTACTATGGATTTTGAAAACAAAGAGATACCAGTGCAGAGACTCCAAAACCATGTTTTGGTATCCAACAGAGAACAATCCAGATCAAGGGCTATGGGGGTGGGATGATCAGCTTGATTGGACGAGCGGAGGATTGGATGAATCTGTAGTCGATGGCGTACGTCAACCAGCTGGATGTCTTCAACGAACCAATGGCTTACGTCAGACGTTGGTGTGAATTTTGGTTGGCTTCAGACCGGGGCCAACCCGTGGCTCACGTCACGGTGGCGCGAGCCAGGCTCACGCCAGCGAATTTCCCGCAGTGCTAGTGGTATGGACTCTTCAGCCAATCAATCAAAGTGTGCATGGGTTCAAATCCCATGCTTGGAGTATTTGCACTGAAAGGAAAACTGGAGCCACTGTTGGCTTGCCTCAGACCACATCAGTTCAATGTCTCCAGAGTGTTATGGATAGCATCTGCATAACTTGAAGTATGCTCCACTTTTGGTTTTTTTACTACATCACCTTGTCTCATTACCTAGGAATGGTGTTTGAGAGTGGCAGTTTGACAGACCTAACTTAACTTGAATGGCAATGCAATTTAATGCAATTTTGACTTGAATAAAATTTTATAGATCTGGATCTTGATAACTTCTTGATTACATTTAAAGTAATCAAAAACTTATAAAATTTGTTTAGTTTTATATCATCTTGCTATTCATACTTGAAGGTAGGTAGGCAAGTGGCAAGTTAGAAATGGGCACCAATTTGATTTGTTAAATGAGTGTAAGGTATGCCAGGGGTGGCAGATGTAATTTGCTACGAACCAAGTTGGAAGAGACAGAAAAACAACAAAGATACACAAAGCACACATCAAACTCCTTGAGAAAAAAAAAGGTCGCGGGGGTAATGATCAGTAACACTACTGTATGTGCAAGCCATTGATGCTCAAGAGACAGAATACGCAGAATCAGGACACATTGAATTGAAACGCTATCAATCAAACAAAGCTCATCGACATGAGCACCTTAAACGCAAAATGTATCATACGGTGTTTGATGTATAGCAGCGTACCAAAAGCGCTTGCAGGTGACACTGCTTACCAAGGTAACACAGGCGCTTTAAGCCCCAGTCGCTTGCAAAGGCTATGACATTCATGCTCTTCTGCAAAATACTTTAGGGGGGTCGAGGATCGTTCTGCATGCCATTTGAAACTAACCAAAGGGTGTAGTTTAGACTCATGAACGAAATGAAAGATCTTATTTATATAGTAAGAACGGACACATACTCTCTATCCAGCAGGACTGACGAATATATGGTGTTTTCAGTGGCTTGGAATCCATACAGTAGAGCGCGGCGATTGTGGTGTTCATACGTAAAGTGTGTAAAGGCATACAAGAAATCTTCCATGGGACTGTTGCCTTCATGCTCTGGAGGTTCAAAGCTGGTTGTTGAAGTGGCGGTGCGCAGGTGGAGAACATTGATTGGGGCTTGCAACAGGTAAGTCTTATCATTACGAGTGTTTGCGTCACGGCGGCATAGGACATGGCTTTCGACAAACTGAAGCAATAAACCATATCAGCCAATGTGGGCGCTTTCAGAAAGAACCACTTTGGAGACGTACCCGAGTCATTGCCACAAGGTTGGCCTCCGGAACGGTAAGGTGAGGCGCGTGCCTCTTCATCTTGTTCTTGAACAGTTCCAACAGGGTAGCGGCGTAATAATCCTGCTGAACGAGCCGCTGGTATTGGCCAGCAGATTCAGCGGGGGTAACATCGGGGTCAGCAGTCATTTCGCGTAATTCAATGTCGAGGTGTCCACCGGGGCAATCCATTTGGGCAGAGTACGTTGAGTAGTCCCAAGAATTGACTATGGTGGGCCCCATGATGACCTTGACATGGTTGGAATCGTAATGAAAGTGCTGGGTATGTACGTCCTGGCGGAGAGTTACCATGGCATTGCTTTTTTTGGGAATCAATGGCAGGTTGAGAGCTTGGGCACCAAGCGCACCACGTATATCGTTGTTCGCAACTATGGGTGGAAGAACTGGCACTGAGTTGGGAAATCGGGGGTCAGTGTTTGGTGGCCAACAAGTCATGGCAATGATGACGCACCGCCGAATACGCCGTGGCAGCCAGTATTCCCGGTTGAGTGGGTCGTCAAGAAGTGACCTGGAATCGCGGGAAGTTAGATAGGACGTGGTATAAGGGCAGGATAAATAGGCCATGACTGACGTTTAACGGCCCTTTTGCTGCGGTCGGAGAGACTTTGGGTGAGATAAGGTGCATGGCCATAGTCCAACCGAGTCATGGTAGTCACCGCCATCGGGCGGTTGTTCGGTATGTTAAAGAGCATGACAGGAAGAGCAGAAAGAGGTGAATGATAATCACCAAGAAAATTGAAAGGGAAGTGTAGAAAAAGTAAAAAAGGTGGGAAAGAATCAAAGGAACAATGATCGCTTTCACCTGACCTGAGCCCCTTTTGAGTCAAAATTTTCAGCGTGGCACACCATGTAAGGTACTCGGCTTGGCTTACCGCGGTGTGCGTCAAAACATGAAGCAATCAATTTTTGCAAGGCGCCAAGGCGTGAGTGGCCATGCATTTCAAAGCCCTTCAACTACAAAATGAATTTAATCAGAGATGGGACTCATGGCCGTACAGGTCAGTAAGTAAAGATTAGATCAGTTCCCCCTGGACCTGAACATTGGACACATGCGTGTTTTAAAACAAAATAAACATGATTCGATGAGGGTATGTAGAAGTGAAACCCTGAAAGTAAAACCCTTAATTACCAATAGATACAGAGGGTTTCAGTATCGAATAGCAAGCTCACCCAAACAAAAATGAATCAAGACATGCATACCAGAGGACATTATGACGCTTGCTTGCTGAGCCTTGCAACTCTTTTGAATTCTTGTTGGTAAAGGTTACGAGCGTCTCCTACAGTTGCTTTTGGTTGAGATCGGAACTGTGTCTCCATAACTTCGTGGTCCACCTCCGCGATCCAAAGATGATATTGGTAAACGGTTGAAAGGCACAACCGCCATTGCCGACCAAATCGTTCTGACCATTTTTGCTGGACATTACCTGGGGCGGTCTCCTTGTACCACGCAAGCAGGATGGACACCGGGAGCTTGGATCCTGGCCAACGTTTTTTCAGGGAGCTGGAAAAATCAGTCAGAAATAGAGCTTGTAAGCCGGTTCAACTTGAAGAAAATACTTACACACTGGGGGTGGCTGAGTCTTCAACATCACTGTCTTTATTTGAAGGAAGGTCCGGTGACTGTGAAATATCAATTACAGTCATTGCAGTTGGCCTTTTTGGTGAGGATTCGCTCGAACGGTCGCTCTTATCATCGGGTGCTTGCAGCTCACTGCCGGTCTGACTTTGGATTTTCATATTGGGTGAGGAGTTTGGAAGTAAGTGATCTTCCGAAGGCAAAGAACCATTAGTTTCAGCTTGGTTAGCGCTGAATGGGGAAGAAGGCATATCGCAAATTGGAGGCAGTTCGGTGGTTGATCGGAAAGCATCAGGCGGCAGTGGTGTGGTAGTTGTGCCATGGGGAGGGGGGCGCAAGGCCTCGGGTATTGCTGAGAGAGGTACTGTCACGTTTGCCAGACGCACCACCAAGCTGCGAAGATGGCTCTGGTAACGATGAGGATATGTTACAAGGGTTTCCCGCTGCGCGGTGAACAGAATCAGCTTGGATTGTAACATGAGGCGGGATCGCATAAACTGGACTCACCCAAGCATATAGCTCTGTGTCCCAAACGGTGAGCGCTTGATTCCACTGGGGGCCAACTACTTTCACTACGGCCTGGACCAAAAGTGGACTTTGGTCCAGGCAAGCTGTGGGCCACTGAGGGAACAGTGCAGTGATTGGGCGCGCTTCGGTTTCCTGGAACAGTACAAAGCGATCAGAGGAACATTCTGATCGCAGATTATATATGGAAAAAAATCTTACATCGACCCATAAGTAGAGAGTTACCATCTTTCTCTCATCGATGAGATTGATGGAATGCCGAGTCGCAGCTTGGTCCCGCTGGGCGCAATTTTGCTGGAGCATCGCATGAGTATTCACGTCAAGCCGACGACCAAGGGAATTTGATGATTGCGCCCACTGATGTGGACGCGCTTGGGAAGCAGGGCCCTTGGACAAGATCGCATTGGGGGCCTGGGTGCTGCTGGCGTGCGTTAGGAGGTGGTGTGGTTGGTTCAGCTCGATGTGGGGTTGATTATTGGCAAGTGTCCTCGGCAAAGCCCGTGGGTGCACGCGGCAAAGTGGTGAACCAAAATCGACACAGCACTTTGAAGTATAGAAACAACCGATGTCAGGCTAAGAGTATGGACATTTGTTACATATATAGAAAGGAAATTGTCTTACACCCCGACAGAATTGTGAGAAACAATCTTTGTTGGCGGCATTTTTGTGATTTTGAGACTTGGCGCCTTCCAACATCCTTTTGCACTGCAAGATCGGTTTAGAGCGTGGCATCGGGGTAGGGGATGAATGGGCCAATTGAGAGCTGGGATAGGGATTATACGCAGCTGATGACGCGGCCGGTGTGTCCTCTAGAATCTGACCATACGGTGACACCCGGGGACCCCATTCGGTCATGTTCGAGATGATAGGCCTAGGCGCGCCAAGGTTGATCAAGGCGATCTCGTGGTTCAGTTGGTCACATCTCCAAGTTTTCCAGTTGTGCGAGTTTGACGGCGTTGGGCACTGGTCGTTGAGGAAGAGCATATCAGTGTCCAGGCGGAATGTGAGAACTATCTGAGAGATACATCGACGTCACTCACTCCGATCAGCCACGAATCCTTATTGGCACGCTTGTAAACCAACGGGGTGAAGCACACGGGGCACCTTAGACCGACGAGACCATCGAGTCAAGGTACTGGTAGCTGAGCGTGAGGGTGAGGGTCGACCATCACGTAAGAGGCGGTTATGAGGGTTGGAACCATCCTATTGCGATTCCAAGTTTTTGACTTTGAGGGTTGGATGGCCTGAATGAGCTGGAGGATGATAACAGCGTGGGCATATTCATATTGGGGTTGGCGCATTAGATATCGAGTAGTATGCGAAAAAAAATTTTGGAGGAAAAAATTTGCATGAAACAAGGGGCGCTGAGGAATTGGTGAGGCTGTGAAAGGTCTCGGAGGGCAGGCTGTACGTTAAGGTTTTGGACTTACACCCCCCCGTTTTCAGCATATGCGTACGACATGTAAGTATGCTTAACTTGAAATTCGGTATTCTCATATTCTCATAAAATTCTCATTCTCACATTCTCAGCAACTTTCCCCCGGTTCTTCGGTGCTCCCTCATCAAGGCAACCATAGTGGATGCTCTTACATTAGGGAGTTTCAAGTTAACTTTTTTTTATGTATTTTGATGCTACAACAACTTGCTTGTCATTGTAAAATATGCACAATCTTTTTAAAGTCAGACATCTTTTTAGGTGTCTCAAACTAAAAATATGTCTGTTTTACAAAAATTATCTTTATAAACAACTTCTCTGAATTCTTGAAAAATACATAAAATCTAATCAAACTTGAAGCCCCCTATTGTAAAACTTTTTTTTTACTGTTTTTTTTTTCTGGTAACATTTGATTTACATATTAATTTTACTAACCTTTTCTCAAAAACAAACCTTCAACCAAACTCTCTTCTTGTATTCAATTTTGATCCATGTTATTTCTTTTCTTTTAATCTTTTCTTTGCCCTGCACATGTAAGGGCACATTCACTTAAGGAAATTCTGACCAGAAATCACATTCTGTGAATTTTTTAATCCAAAAAAGAAACATGCTCCACCAAATAGACACTTGAAATTTTGCAGAATGTGATTTCTTCCCAGAAATTGCTTAAGTGAACGCGCCCTAAGCACTCATCATCATCATTATCATCATCCAAACCAATTCAAGAAAATATTCAAACCTCTTGACCAGCATGATGTTGTATGTACTCAAATAAAACCAGTTTTCCAGTTTAGTTGTCAAACAAAAAATCCACTCTATTCATCTTAAATTTCCTTTAATTTTATAAAAAAATAATCAAAGTAAACCAAGATCAAATCTCTAAGTAAATCAAACACAATCAACTTGATGATCAATTGCGTTCTGATCTCATTCAATTTAACCAAACTTGAACCCCATTCAAACTTTCATCTTTTTTCATTCTTTTCATCACTCTTAACACAAAACAAAAAGACAAAACCAAAACCAAAAATAAAAAATAAACCTAATCTAATCTAAAACCAATGAATCTTCTTCTTCTTCTACCATCTCTTCCTCCCTCAAAGTTTCTGATCCAAAAAAAATCTTCAAAGAAACCAAAAAACGTTTCAAGTTTTCATCAAGGTTTTCTAAACAAATTCAACCCCAATTCCAACAAAACCAAAAAAATCAAAAAACCAATCAACTTTTCCACATTTCTCTTGAAACGAATTTCAAATAACCAAAACCCAAAACCACAAACCTTTGTAAAAGAGTAATCTTATCACCAAGTGAAAGTGCAATTCCTTGTGTCTTACTTCGAATCCTAACATGACCTTGTAAAACTCCATCAGCTTTTTCAATACTTAAATTAGCTAATGCATCTTCACCTAGAAAACCAACAACAACAACCCAACCGTCCACCGAAAAAAAATCATGATTAACTTTTCCTTAAATCCAATAGAAAACGAAACCGAGAAAAAGGAAAAACTACTTACCAAATAAACTACGTGCATACATATTTGCTGATAAGAATCCACATTCTCCTGATAAAGCTGCATCAGGTGTTAAACAAGACATATTGGTAGCTGCCATAATATGATCCAAATCTATTTTTTTCCATTCCATTTAACCAAAGAAGCATTCAAGTCAATCAAACTAACACACACACACAGACACAGACAAAAAAAAGAGAAAGACCAAAGAAGTAAAAGATTAAACTTACATACTCTAAGATCATCAATCTTAGTACTAACATTCACCTTATTTTCCCATTCAAACTCAGTCCACATACTCCTAAACTGAGCTTCATTACAAAACGCAGGTTTGATATAATCCAAAATATCAATATGAATATCATTCAAAACCACACAATGTCCATCCGAAGAAGCCACTCCATCATAAAAGATATTCCCAAAGATCACCCCAGTCTCCGTCGATGAAACCTTGATGGTAGCTTTAATAGATTGAAAACTCATCGGTCCCAACGTATGAGACACTGGTCTTTCCACTAATTTCAAATCTCCCAACGTTGCAAACTCTACCGTTAAGTTTTGTAAAGTTTCCGAAGTTTGATTCACAATCAAAACGTCTAATAAGATATCAAATTGATTCACATTCACATATGCTTCTGCATAAACCGGATCAGAGAATCCGGTTAATTGAATCACTCGACTTAATTTCGATAAGAAATCTTCTTTAGCTTCCATCGTACCCGTCGCTTTAGTCAAATCAGTTTCATACTCATCTCCTTCAATCCCATTTCGTTTATTAAATTGTTTAAAACTAATCAAATCATCTACCTGAACTTCAATCAATTTCGAATCTTTCGATTTCTTTTCCGCTTTCTTCTTTTCATCATGTGCTACCATTTGTGTATAAGCGGCTTGGGTATCATGTAAGAAGATCTCCTTGATCGGTTTTCCTTCAGGTACTTCGGCCAAGGCTTGTAAACAAGTCGTGATCCGTTCAACTGAATCTTCATCGATCGGTACAGAAGAAAAATGCGATTGTCCAACTCTAATCACAGAGGTCATCATTAACATCGCTTCAGCTTTTAAACCGTTAATTTCCCTTGAATCTTTCGAATGCTCCGAAAATCGTAAGACTAGTTTGGTTAAAGTCGATGCCAAAGCTGCTCCAGTGTAAAAATCACCACCTAAGATCATAGCACGAAGTGGAGGTTTGCTTTGAGCCTTGACTTTGTTCAAACTTGCAGTCGCAGTAACAGAGAAGGTAGTCTCAGTTGCATACGTTCCATCCGCAAGGACTTTCGTAGTGGTGGTAGGACCAGACGGTTTAGTGTTGTTGACGTTTTCAGAAGCTGATGCTTCTGCTTCTGCCTCAGCTTCAGCAGCGTCCAGTAAACGTTGTTCAGAAGCCAATATAGGAATTTCACCAATCACCTTTCTAATCTGTGAAAAGGTTTCAAGCATATCTGTGTAAGAAAAAACCCAATCCAGATCAATCAATCAACAAATCTTTTCTTTCAAAAATTACAAAAAACAACCCAAAAAAAAATCTCTCACCTGATGGAGTAGTACAATATTCTCCCACAATCCAAAGTGCACCTCTAAAAACTTTACCACTTTTAATCTCTGGAAAAGTTTGTAAAAGTTTTTCAATAATAGAAGATCTTAAATCTGGAAATTTTTCAACCACTTCTCTTACAAATGAAATCACATCTACTGCAGCTGAATTATTAGAATCTCCTAAGAATTCCATCAAGACGTGTACTACGTTTGAAGCTACTTCTGAGAATTTGATGGCACATGTATGAATCGATTGGATTAACAGTTGTCGGTATTCGGCGTTCTAAGAATTCGACATATATATCAGTAATTTGATTGGTCTTTATTCACGAGGTTGGGATCTTAGTTAAAGAATCAATCACGCACCTTTTCGAACGTTTCACTCAAGGTCTTTACCAATTCTTTCTTGAGGAATAAAACCACATCCTCGACATTTCGACTACTGACCATATCCAAAGCCAAACTGGTAGCTTTTTTCCTCACATCCATATCCGGACTGAAAGTACATCAAACATTAGAGAGAATTGAAGACAGATGATATGCAAAGAGATGAGAGCATACGAGGACAAGACACGTAAGATTTCCATCACCATGTCATCTAGTACATGATCATGTTTACTTCTAAGAGCCTCAACTCGATCCAAAACGATCATCTTCACATTATTATCCGTTTCTTTGACGATCAAATCAATGAAACATGCAGCTGCAGCTTTGACAGCTGCAGGGTTTTGAGTTAGGGTGGTGAGCGTCATTGCAGCTTCGTACTTGACAGAATGAGAGGGGGACTCTAATAATTCCGAAATGATTCTGATATAACGAGCCTGTTGGTGTTAGATTCAAAGAATGAAAGAACAACAAAACTTGGTCAAAGATTAGCCATTTGTTTACCAACAAGCATGCCCACTGCCTTACTGACCTTCATCCCACCGACGGTAACTTTCAAATCCTCTTTTCCACCTTCACCTTTTCCCTCTCTATCTTTCCTAATCAATTCAATCACCGCCTGTTGCATCAATTCATCCAATGATGAAATTTGATCATAGATTTGTAAAAGATATTCGATAGCTCTAACCGGACTGGTATTAACGAGCATGATGAATGCATTTCGTTTACAAGTTAAATCTGATTCAGCTGCTAAAAAGGTTTGAACCAATTCTGGTGCATCTGGAATGAGATAATCGAAAGCTTGATAGATCGAATAGACTGCAAAGACTGCATTTTTTCGTACGAAGGAGTGTCGATGTTCCTAGATAGGATGATTTGTCAATGGTCAAAGGAAAGGTTACATGTTAGGTTACAGTAGAGATGGTGAGAGACAGGATGAGTGAAGTAATCAAAGACTTACTAGACAAGTTCGGACTGTTGGTACAAGTGGTTCGAGAAGTTCAGGTTCTCGTAACTTTTGAACAAATCGTAAGGTAGCCCCTCTAATGTATTCATTAGGATGTTGTAGGTCATTACGAATAGCATTACTTCATTGAACCCACCCCCAAAAAAGAAATGTCAGTATACTTGCCAAAAAAAAATGAAAGCTAAAACCATAGATGTAATCAAGATCAAACCACTCACCAAACCAAAATCATCTCTTGTTTTAATTTACCAGCTTCATCAAACTTTGGACAAACTTCCCAATAGAAATGTAACATTTTTTTAATTTGTTTATTACGAGAAGGCAAAACGAATTGAATGATAGGCATCAAGAGTGTAGGTTGTGGGTTTCCATTCAAGGTCGAAACAATGATTCTACGTAGCGTTTCTAATTTGAGTTCGTCTGTTCCTTTTTCTAATGCTGCTCTTAAATCTTGTGTTGCATATTGATCTTGAGCATCATCGTGTACGAGTGTATAACATGCTTGAGTTGGTGGACTCATGATGAGAGTGGTGGTAGTGTGGGTTTTGATATTTGGTTTAACTGATATTTTGAATGCGAGAGATTGTTAATAGTTAGGATCGATTACTGTGATCAGGTTGATGGTAACTTACCAATTTGTATTGATACTTTCTAGGAATCTTGTTGTTGGTGGGAGGCTGCTTGGTGGTAATCTGCTCGAATGGTGATGACGAGAGAAATTGAATGGTTTCGATCGATCATCAGAAGACAAAACTACTTAAAGTTTAACTAAGTACTTTTCACCCTCTCTTAAGTAAAGCTCTGTCCGGCGCGCACTTCCAAGATCCAAGGGTATGAGGTGCACGCCGATGAATCTTTAAAACTTCAAGTTCCCAACCTCATGAGCCATTTCTATCAACTGATCAACTCTATCAACTCCATGTCTTGCTACAGCCCTTTGCATGATTGATAACTTTGGAGAAAAAAAAACCTTGAATTTTCAACAAAAAAAACCTCGAGTTTTTTCAAAAAGTGACCGAGTTTTTTTGAAAACCTACTGAGTTTTTCAAAAACTCATTGACATTTGAAAATTTCAAGAAAAACTCATTGACTTTTTCAAAAACTCGGTAGTTTTTTGAAAAAACTCAGTCACTTTTTAAAAAAAACTCAAGGTTTTTTTGTTGAAAACTCAAGGTTTTTTCTTCTTCAAAGTCATCAATCATGCAAAGGGCTGTACCATCTATATATATACGATGCATTTACTTTTAAGATACTGAAAGACTCAAATTTATCAACTCACGAGACACAAGAAGCTTTTCATCCAGGGTTTACTCTATTTCAGGTTATTGGAGAGGATCCTTTGAAGAAAAAAAGAAGAAGTATAGATCCTTCACTTTGAATGCACTGTGACTGTGTGCCTTGATAGTTTCCAGAAGATAGTCAGTAGAGCAGTAGTTTGACTACATACAAGCTTGGTGATGAGATTCCAGAGAAAAGTTGAGCTTCTTGCAGCCTGCTTAAAGCCATACGATAGATAAACCTAAGCCATGAAATGCCAAGGATCCGCTACTCAACGTTTCATCCAGCATCCAATCCAGCATCGGAGATTGATCCAAATCGAACATGGAACCAATCCAACTCACATTTAACTAACAAGAAACTCACTTCAAATCAAGTCACTCTTCAAACAAAAAATGAAATCAATCAACTCAAGCTTTCAAAACCAAAAACCTAACTTACTACTATCTAAAATCTTAGAACCCAACCAATCACAATCATCAAAAAACCAATCAAATGAATTACCTAAATCGATTTATATTACAATTCAAGATTCAATTTCTCAATCTGCTTTACCTATCATTCATCAAATCATTAAATCTTCATCATCTTCAACCCCCAAATCCAACTCGTAAGTCATTCTAAAACCTCCACAAGGCATCTTTCTTCATTTTCTTCTTCTTGATACTAATCTTTTTTCTTTCGATTAGATGTGGTTCGAAAGTATTGATGATCGGATTAAAATATAATCCTTTGATGTTTAGAACACAGTCAAATGAAACCCAATTTGAATTTATTAATTTATGTTCAGTTGATCAAGAAGAAATCAAAGTTAATGATTTATTAGAATTAGTTCATACCAAGTTAAACCCAATCCAACCTGATGTAAGTCATCCCGAATCGGTCTTAAAAGAAAAATATAAACTGATTTGTTTTGGTTAAACTTTAGTCTTCTATTACGATCATTATTGATTCTTTAGGGGAATGTATCAAGAAATGGTCAATCAAAGAAACCCTAAGGCTCTTCAACCAACTACTAACCAAACGTACGTAACTTTTCCGACCCACAAACCCACTCAACCATTTCCCAAACCCTAATCCACTTATAAAATAATATTATAAAACCTTTTTTGGAAACCCTTTAGATCAATCTAAATTAATCATCATCGATTCACCACATCTATATCCACAAGACCCAACCCAACCCAACCCATCCATCACATTCACTTCCTCATCATCAAGTTTCATCGCCCAATCTTGTTCAATTCATCTAAAGTTATATCCTACAAACCTTTACCATCATCTGATCCACGAATTCCAAATCCCTTCACCTAAACGAATCCAACCGGTTATAAACCAAAAACAAATCAACGGAACATCATATGATCCTAGACTGTTTTCATTACTAGAAGAACTAAACTTAAGCATGAACCCATATACATCAAACTCGATCTTAATCCCTCAAGCATTACTCATACCCCCCTCTTCTTCTTCTTCTTCTTCTCATACTGGTTCTTGTTTAGTTAGTTGGACGTCTAAAAACTTGCCAACTTCTGTATTCTTTGAATCCACTTCTTTAAACCTAAATTTACTTACTCATCAGAAAAAAACGGCATCTGTTTTACATGGAATTGAAGCTTTGAAATTAGATTCTACTGATTTAGAGTTTCCAAAATTAATACCTGTCTCAATTGAAGAAATTACAATTAAACCGATTCGACGGATCTTTAAACCATCTCAAGTTGAGTTGTTTGATGGCCTTTGTTTGATGGGGGTTACTTTTTCTTCAACTTATGGTTTTCCAATGATTTTTGACACTGATTTTTGATTGATGAATTTTTTTTGGGGGGGTTTAGCAAAACGATCCAATGAATGAATTGCAAGATCAAGTTACATTTAATTTATCACTTACTGAACAACAAAGAACTGATCGAGATCAAGTTCAATTACCATTTTTACCCAAAAGAAATCAAGATGGAATAGGTTAGAGTTCTTTATTAACTCTTTCTTGTTGGTTTTAGAAAACTGATAATTTTCTTGAATCTCATTGGGATCTTTCTTTGTTTAAGTGATTCAAGCACCTGGTGAAATTTATGATGGTTCATTCCAACCTCAATCTAAATCAAATGGTTTAATTGTTTATGAACCTGATTCAGCAGATGATATGGATAACGAAGAACCCGATGATGAATTATAAAAAGGAAAGCAAAAGCCTTCACATCAACTCTCATGTACAATTAAAAAATTGATAACCTTATCATAGATACATAATTCTTTTCATGGTCAAAGGGCTTTTGGTTTTCAGTAGGGTTTTGGGTTTTCAAGATGAAACTTCACCACATTCTTCAATGATCACTTCTTGGGATGGTTTACCTGACTGTGAACCTAATGCTTCAATAGCTTTAACTACTTCAAAACCTTTGATCACTTCACCAAAAACGACATGTTTACCATCGAGCTTTGTGTTTTAAGAAATAGATGAAAAATTATAGAATGTCAGTATGACTTGGAAGTAAGAGATTGAGTCTTTAGGTTTTAGGTCTTGACTTACCCAACTTGTAATTGTAGTAGTGATAAAGAACTAAACGTTAAAAAAAGTTTTTTGGATGGGTTTATTAATTTTTAGTTTGGTTTAGGTGGTTGAATGAGTGAGGGATCGGGTTTGGAAGTGGCTTACTTGAGATCCATTGGTATTCGGACCTGCGTTTGCCATTGATAATAAACCTACTTTGGAATGTTTAAAATGAAAGTTTTCGTCTTCAAATCTAGCAAAAAATAAATTGAAAACCAAACCAAACCGAACAGAAAACGATAATAAAATTGATGAAGTTTTTGGATTGATTTAAATTGATTGTTTCGTGTGTGAGAGTGTGTGTTTTGTAAAAATGAAGAAATCAATCAGATTTTTTTTGTTTGGATATTATTTGTTTGATGTTTACTGACTTTGGTCCATAAATTGATTTTCCACCTGTTCCATTATGGTTTGTAAAATCGCCACCCTAAACGAACCAAACGAAAAACAAACCGGTAAGAAGCAAAAAAAAGACAAAATATTAATTGTTTGTGGGTTTTTTGTTTTCAATCAAAGTGAAAAGTCCCTTAACTTGTAACATAAAGTTAGGTATGATCCTATGAAACTTTGAACCTTTGTATCCATAACCTTTAGAACCTTTACATAATTCATAAAAGTTTTGACTTGTTCTTGGTACTTCTTTTTCATATAACTGAAATCATTTATGAAAAGAAAAGAAAATTGGACATTAATTTAAATTCAATGAAATTCGTCGGTTTGATTGTGGTTCTGGTTGGATTCGAAGGGGTATTTGAGAGGAGATGAAATTCGATCGGGTTATGACTTACTTTAAATTGGATTTCTCCTAAACTTTTTCCATCTGCTTTTACTTTCTACATCCCAAAAAAAATTAACCCAATTTCGATTAGTGTTGGATTTTCAAATCAAACAAGAAAAGAAAAAGTGAATTACGAAAAATAAATTTGGAATCGGTTTTGAATTAGTTGTGGTGGTGGAATTTAATTTGATGAAAAGTCGGTTTGGGTTAGTGGTGATTGTTTGAGTTGGTTTGATGATTGATTTAAAGAACATCTTGAGTCTTGTTTTTTGCTTTCTCGTTTTTGTGATTTTTCTTTTTTTAGACTCAAGAGTGACTTTCAGTGGTGATCGGGGGTTCGCTATAAGCATATGTTACATGTTGAGCTACACAAATATGCTTTTATTCAATTATTAGACCTTCATAATCGATCAATCATCCTTCCCCTCCTCCAACACTTCACATGCTCTCTATTCTCATAAAACTTTACTTTTATCTATGAAATTCCCACCTGATGGCTCCTCCCTACACATGCGATGTATGTACTTCAATTTATGGTTTGTATATGTATGCTTATGGTCTCAAGACTGATGTAATCCTTTTGTTCAGCGTAAATGAATGGATAAAGTAAATAAAATTTGTGGTCCTCAAACCGTGCAAAAACTGTGCAAGACCAATATGCAAGATCTGTGCAAGATTTCATGCACCAATCTTGCACATTGAATATTTAGACAACCCCAGCTATTGTGTTCCAACTGGTGGTACAAAAACCATGCAAGAGCGACATACAAGACCAATGCAAGATCCATGCCAGTTCTATTCATATCTTGCACAGAATTTGCACAAATTTTTGCACTGGTTTGATGACCATAATTTTAATTAAGACAAAAAATAACCCAAGAGACATTGAAAACCTGGAAGATTCATCACTTTGATGTACATTTTTCCAATTAGATTTAGATATTCTTCAACCATTACTTATATCATACTTCCATTGTTTATACCTATTAGCTATTCTTTTAGTAAATCTTTTCCAACTTTCATTCATATCATATTTCCAGTGTTGATATTTTTTCATTGATCTCTTGGTACCACTAGTTTGCTCGGTTGTGAAGAGGTTTTTTATATTTCCAATGAATGTTACCAGGAAGATAAAGTATTTCTGGTTTTGATCCTAATCTTTCAGCTTCCTTATTGATATGCTTTATGAAATCTTCCTTTAGCTTTGGGTCACCAAGTCCAGAATCAAACAATCTTTCTAAGTCCCTGTTGAATAAGAACCAGCCAAACAAGACAATTTTGCCTAACCGGGTGGGATATAAATACAAACTTAACTGAAAAAGTCCTTTGACTGATGGAATAATAATGGGTAAAAGAAAAGCAGAAGATTTATCAATACTCTGAGTAGTCTGGAATAATCGAAAGAGGAAAATGGTCTTTTGACAATCATAGAAAGAGAGTAGACATAGCTTGATGTTGGAACCGGTGATAATAATCCTGGTAAGCTTCTTTACCTTTGGAAGGACCCCTAACTATCTGAAGCTTTCAATCACCTGGCAAGAACAGATTAACAAACGGAACTCCAAAGGCTTGCCTAGTTGTGAGTGTTATCAGTTTTTGTGAGTTGCATTCAGAGTACAACTTCTTGCATCATACATGAAGGTAAAGAATTAAAACTCACACATCATACTCTGTAACCCATTGCAAATAGGCAGACATCAATCTTTGATTAGGCACAAAATCTCTTGTTTTTGACAGTCCTGTAATTTGACTATATAAAGAGGATCAAACAATCAACATGGCTGAGATATCACCTCAAGGACTTTTTTACTTACTTGAGATGTTGCAAGAATGCCACTCAAAGGCCATCAATATCTGGAAGGTAAGAGTTGATGAACTCATCCCTTGACCTTTATCCCAGAACAGTGTCCAATCCAAGCCATGTGTCTTAGCTACCCTGAACAAGATACAAAGGAAACCGCACCACTCACATTGCTTTACCAAATCTCAAATTATTTCTACATATTTGAAAGTATTCAGACATTGTTTGTCTATCTGATTTCACATGTAAATATCAGTTAATCTTGAATTACACTTCATTCATGGACAACTTCACATAATCTGTAAAAAAAATTGATGACTGATTGTAAGAAATCCCACTTGAAATGATACCCAAAGCATGAAGTTGGTCAGAAACATGAGTTTTTGGTTTGACAGAGATTAACCGGGCCCCCGGATAGCTCCTATGGAGCATACCAACAAAAAACCTCAAAAATTCAGTTATTCATACCTGAATTTAAAGGTTTGGGGGCCCAAGAATACCTCTTTTGTCGGTAACATTTTTGAAAAAATCATGAAAAAATGCCAAAAAATTCCTTGCAAGTCCCCAACCTGCAAAACTAGCCTAGGAAAAGCTATGAAATCTTGGATTAATTCCTCTGAGGTCGCTATGATCAATTCCAACGGGGTCAAAAAATACCTTTTTTGTCCCTAACATCAAGAAATTTCCAGACCAAAAAGATACCTTTTTGGTTGGTACCTTTGGTAGGAGCTATCCAGGGGCCTGATTAACCTACCTGGTAAATGTTATGAGCGCTTTGTCATATGCTTATACTTAGACATGCTTGTACTGGGTTGTTCTCTAGTTAGTAGCCTGGAGGATTAGACTCCTATTACCTCAGCTAGAGGACCTTTACGCTAGTCTTCCTTGCACCTCTCTGCCCATCCCTAGTCCTTACATATTGCTACGTACATATTGCTACGTCTATCTCTAGGGGTCCAAGGAATCAAGTATAAGAAAGAAAAAACAAATTAGAAGAAGAAAGTTAAAGAAGAAGAAAGTTAAAGAAGAAGAAAGCAAGCAAAGAAGGTTACAGTTAAAAGAATCAGATCCAATCATTTAATTCAGAATCTTATTCAGAAAACTATCAGAAGTTAAAAGTGGAAACGAGTACGAGTGTAAACCCCGCAATCTTCCGAACTTTAAATCAAAGGATCTACAGCCAATCACCTCGATTACATCAGCCAAAACGCCGGACTTCACTTTACCCGATAGTCCTCTAGAGGAAAGTGAAATCCCACCAGCTAATATGGATAATCCAATGACGAGCAATGGGATGGAGGAGCTGATGAGGAGGATGGATGAGCTGCATGCTAAGTTAGAAGAAGAAACAAGATTGAGAAAGGAAGCGGAGCGTGGATGGAATGAATTGAAACAAACCTTTGATCAATCTCGAATACATCAAGGTTCAGGCAGTCAGATCCCATTCATGCAGACTAATCAACCACCGACTCAACCACAATCGAATCCCGTCCCTACTGCAACAGCTGTACATCATGTGAAACCACCAAAAATAGCAACACCTGATAAGTTCGATGGCACCAAAGGCCAAAAGGCTGAAATCTTTGTGAACCAAATCGGATTGTACATGCAAATGAATTCGGCATCGTTTGTCAACGAACAAGGTCAGGTGGCATTTGCGCTTTCGTATCTCACGGGAAAAGCGAGCATATGGGGCCAATCGATCATAGATGAAATCTTAGACCCAGACCGTGCTGCATCGGTGACTTGGAAGAGGTTCCTAGACTCATTCAAGGCCACGTTTTTCGATTCGGAACGAGTTGCTAAAGCCGAGAAAGACATCAGAGCGTTGAAGCAGACGAAGACGGTAGCAGATTACTGGATTAGATTTTCAGAACTTGCACTTGTAGTTAAATGGCCTGAATCAGTTCTAGTGACTCAGTTTGAACAAGGTTTAAAAAATGAAATCACGGTATTTATGGTACGGGATGAATTTGAGAAGGTTGAAGACATGGCTAAGTTAGCAATCAAGATCGATAATAAAGTCAATAAACGAACTCAAGATGTGATTGCATCAACGGCGAACTCATTCAACACGAACGCCCCTCAAGTGTCTCAGGTAGACCCAGACGCAATGGACTGTTCAGCGTTTAGTCTCAAAATATCTCAAGACGAGTACCGCAGGCGAGGAGAGACTGGAGCATGTTATGGATGTGGTAGTACAAGTCATTACATAGGAGATTGCCCGGAGAAAAAGAAGAGAAGCGGAAGGGGTAATTGGAGAGGAAGAGGGGGGAGTAGATTTAGAGCAAGAGTTGCTGAAGTAGATGTAGTGAAAGAAAATGAAAAGGAAGAGGGAAGAGCTGAAGCGTCAAAAAATGGAGGAGCTCGGGAGTGCTAGTTGTGCCTCCCCCGAGCGATTCAAATTTAACTGTAGACTGTAGTGACATCAATGCTTTAGAAATGAAAGATACACGAATCATTGACTATGTTACAATTGTTGACGTTAAATCAGCCACAACCTTGAATGCAAAAGCCCTCGTAGACAGTGGAGCAACCCACGAGGCAATGAGTGAGAAGTTTGTACTCAGAAACCACCTTCAAACAGAGCCCCTACCCCAAACTCGAAGTGTAATGGGATTCAGCGGACACGAATCCCAGATTACTCACACAAGTGACTTTCATGTCAACTCGACCAATTCAACTCCTACAACTTTCATCATAACCGATTAAATGTCACTGTTTACACTGATCACAAGAATCTGGAATCCCTTATGACAACCAAAGAACTGACAAGGAGGCAGGCGCGTTGGGCAGAAACCCTTGGAAACTTCGACTTTGAAATACGATTCCGACCTGGGAAGCATTCAACCAAGCCAGACGCGCTTTCCCGACGACCAGACTACATGCCACCTGATGGAACGAAACTCTCGTTTGGTCAAATACTCAAACCGGAGAACCTACCGCACGATGCATTCATTGATGACCTGGAAATTGCCGACATGTGGTTTGTTGATGAAAGCACAAATGAAGAACCACTGGTCACTGAGGACGAGTTAAGTGAAGACAAACATCTTGAAGAACCGATATGGACGGACATTCAAATCATCAATGAAGTCAAGTCAGGATATGAAAATGACAGCAAGTTAATTGAGCTCATGAGAATGTGTCAAGACATGCCGCAATCAAAATTAATGATCAACTACAAAGTCGTGCAAGGAGTATTGTATTTCAAAAATCGAATCGTAGTTCCTGATGATGCTAACCTGAAACTCCAAATCCTGAGATCCAGACATGACAGCAAATTGGCGGGTCACCCAGGGCGAATGCAAACATTAGCACTGGTGAAAAGAGCTTATCACTGGCCATTGATGAAGGCGTACATCAATCGATATGTAGAAGGTTGCCAATCTTGCCAAAGAGTAAAGTCTCAAACAGAGAAACCATTTGGAAGTCTCCAACCATTGCAGGTTCCAAAAGGCCCGTGGATAGACATATGTTACGATATGATAACTGACCTGCCTGTGTCGAACGGTCACGATAGCATCTTAACGGTCGTTGACCGGTTAACCAAAATGGCGCACTTCCTGCCATGCAGAAAGGAAATGAAATCGGAGGAGCTAGCAAGTCTTATGATAAGAGAAGTATGGCGACTACATGGTACTCCACAGACCATCACGTCTGACCGTGGAAACATATTCATTTCGAAAATCACGAAAGACTTCCACAAAAGGTTGGGAATCACGACTCAGTCGTCGACGGCGTATCACCCACAAACGGATGGCCAATCGGAAATCACGAACAAGGCAGTAGAGTTATACCTAAGGCATTTCGTTTCTTATAAGCAAGATAATTGGTACAATCTCTTGCCGTTTGCTGAATTTTCGTATAATAACAACCAGCACATGGCGATCGGTGTATCCCCATTTAAAGCAAATTATGGATATGATCCTAGCTTTACAGACATACCGTCAAGCGACCAATGTTTACCAATAGTGGAAGACCGAATGAAACAGATAAAGGAAGTGCAAAACGAGTTAAAGGATTTGATGAGATTAGCGCAAGATGAAATGAAAATTCAACACGACAAGAAAGTTAACACGTCACCTGTATGGAAGAAAGGCACGAGAGTATGGCTAAGTAACAAAAACCTATCCACCACCAGACCCACAGCTAAGTTCTCTCATCGATGGATGGGACCGTTTGTCATTTCTAGCCAAGTTTCTCAAAATGCTTACAAGCTGGTATTACCTAGGTCCATGTCGAGAATACACCCGGTATTTCACGTTAACCTGCTACGAGAATTCCGCCCTAGTAGTGTTGAAGGCCAAGAACAACAACCACCACCACCAATAATGATAAATGAAGACCTGGAATATGAAGTGAATGAAGTTCTGGACAAGAGAAAGAAGGGAAGCAAAGTAGAGTATCTTATTAGTTGGAAAGGGTATGATTCAAGTTATGATACGTGGGAGCCAGAAAATTCACTCAGCAACGCAAAAGAAGCAGTAAATGAATTCAACAATAATTATCCAAAGGCAGAAGACAGATACAAGAGGACACGGAGGAAGTAAGAGGGTATGGCTTTTTTCCCACTGGGTTTTTAATGCCACCCGTGGAAAGATGCTAACCTGCAAGAGGAGGTTGAGACATTAAAGGGGGAGTGATGTTATGAGCGCTTTGTCATATGCTTATACTTAGACATGCTTGTACTGGGTTGTTCTCTAGTTAGTAGCCTAGAGGATTAGACTCCTCTAATCCTCACATAGCAATATATTACCTCAGCTAGAGGACCTTTACGCTAGTCTTCCTTGCACCTCTCTGCCCATCCCTAGTCCTTACAGTAAATCCATTAAACCTGAGGCAATGATTATGATCATCAGGCAAATAACAGCTGATGAAGTCATCTTCCATCATTATCACTCAAACAAGGTCAGACAACAAGATTCTGTATTAGTACGAGAAAGATGTCTTGAACAGTTTTGATCAGTGCCTCAGACCAATGCCTGATGTATGACAGAATTGATATGTGAATGTCTCCAATTGACGGACATATCAAGCTATAGTCTTCAACCCAACTTTGTGGTAGAGGTCTTTTTCTGAACACCCCATTGTGAATGGTAAGTTCATATAAGTCACTGTCTCATGGAATATAGAGAAATAAGTTGAGGATTATATTCACACGTCTGTTGAAACCACACCAAGAAGTGATCTTAGAAGTCTCTCTTGACATGCATCACATCCTTCTGTATTGGTGTACAATGATGTGCATGTGTTCTGTGAGGGAATGGTAGGACCAGATCTGTCAGATATGTGAGTGAGTACCATACATCCCTCAACTTCCTTGTAGGAAAAACTCTTTAAGCTAGTTATAAAATTCATTTTGGTGTTCATCTTGTTCCACAATGTTACTCATATGATTATCTGAAGTACTGTTGGAGGTGAGAAAAACGACAAGAGATCAGTAAAGGAAAATTCCACGGAGCCCAAACTGGCATAAACATTGTAGACTCTGCTCTCCATCATAGAAATACCTATCTGACCTAAGCGGCCCACTGAGAGCATCCACTATGTTGAGGGTGTTTTATCGTAAATTTTGCGGTCCTGATCACAAAATTTAATCATGCGTGTTGTAGCTAAGTTGTTAACCGCATGAAATCCACTATGGGATGATGTAACGTAGGATTTAACTACGATAATCTGTTCTTAGAACACTATACACGCTATGGCAAAGTCAAGACTCAAATTGAAGTATCTTACCACACCTCACCCAGCCTATGCTGATGACTACCTTGGTGACCAGAAAGAACCAAATTGATGCCTTCAGGTTTTGACAATCAGCAAAGAGCTTTCTCACCTCTTGTTTGATCTTGGTGACATCGATCGCGCGAGATGACTTTTTTTGAAAAAAGATGCTTTTTTTTGCAAATCCGGAGTAAACAGCTACTATCAACAAGCTGAGAGTTCGAGGGAAGAGGGAAGGTTTTGAGTGAAGGTGGTGAGTGCAGAGCTGGATGGGAGATAGATCATTGGATGGCTGTTGACCGTTTGGATGCGCCAAAAGTTTACAATAAATCAAGTCGTAGGCTTTTGTAGATTTGAACAAGCGGACTGCAAGACTTGACGCGGTCGTACGGACCGCATGTCTAAAACAGGTCCATAGTGGGCCTGTCTGGATTTTAGCGTTACGGTAACGCTAAATCACGTTGTTAAGGCACCCATAGTGGATGCTCTGATTGACACACTGTTAACCAAGAGTTGGTATCAAATCATTGAATTGTCAGCTCTGGTTCTAGTCATTTTCAGATATAACACTGTAAACATCATATATTATTCTCAAGTTGGAATGGGAAAATGATTAAGATTGTGGTTTGTCATAAAAAGATCTGTCACCACACACCTGAGCCATAACACCCATACTACATATGTACGTCAGGCTGAGTAAATAGGTGGCTATCATGTACATACAGGTATGCTGAGTTGTTTACTCATCTAAATAAGTAAATCACATGTGATACATCATGTAAATTTTTTCACTTTGACAAAATTGTCCCAAACATTGACTACTTATGCCTCCATATCTACTCAGGAAATACTCTTGATGCCATTTGTCAGTAACAGAAAGAGTGTTACATGAAGTTTAGTTGATGAAATTACACCAAAACTTTGAGTCAGTGTATGTAGTCAATTTTCAGTATGCTTTTGTCAAGCTCAAGAAAGTTACGGCATCTATTACATATGATTCAATTATCTAGATGAGCAGATAACTAACCAGACCTGTATGTACACAATAACCACCTATTTACTTAGCCTGCTGCACATATGTAGTGTGGGTTTTATGGGTCAGGTGTGCAGTGATTGATATTTTTACAAAAAACTATAATCTTAATCATTTTACCATTCCCACTTGGGGATAATGCATAATGTTTACAGTGTCAGAGTGCTTTACAGTCTTCCATGCTGGTAGGACTCAGTCATGCGAGGCCCAAATGTTCTTAAGTTGTTGGATGTGATGACAAGTGAAGTGATGTGTCTCGTGTTGAAAAAGCAGGAAATCCAGATGATCAACATGACTGAATGGCAACATTGCCATGGAAGCTTGAGGATTCACATTCTGTTTTCAAGGATGAATGATTAGGATGTGTGCGAGTAAATTTGAGACTTATGATGTGCAAATTGATGTGATTAAAGAGAGTTCTTTACTTATTTATATTACAAGAGAACCTACCTGTTCTGTTTCATTGGTTTCATTGCTGCAGGTATTTGATTGTGTTTTCACGCCCTTTGGACTCCTTTGATCACGCATCTGATAGATTGCGCACAGGCTTTTGGTCTGTGTGATACACTCGCGTTATTTTTATATCAGCATTTCTGTTTCATTTTTTGTTCATTGGTTTTGTTGCTGCAGGTATCAATTTCAGAAACCTTGATTAGGTTGTAATTTTAACTTGTACTACCTCATTTGTTGCAATGCTGCGCGCCCTTTGGACTCTTTTGATCACATATCTGATAGAGCGTGCGCAGATTTTTGGTCTGCGTGATTGTACACTGGCGGTTATCTTGATATCACCATCCCAGATAACCCCATTTGCTGACGTCACCCGTACATGGGTCTGTTACTGAGCTTGATGTCACTCATTTCACACCCACCCATCAAAATCGAAAATTTGAGCTGAAGACCTTTGAAGAATCTGGCTTCTTCCCCGATGTTTTATCGGGGTTCCGTTTGGTTTTCAATTTGTTCTAAATTGTGGGTTTCAGATTCAATATCTGATAAAGGCACGGGATGGATGTGGTATAGGTGTGGTATCAGCCGATGGCACTGACTCAGACTGGGCACTACCACCACACCGCTTAGGATGACAGTTGTATTACGATCATGCAGCGGGATTGGGCAATGTTAGACCACTAAGATATTCCGCATCGCCTATTTGAGGGATACTTGATGATAGCCAGTGATCCGTAAGCTGAAAGTTTTAGTGACCTATGGCGGTGTCGTCATTCGATCGCTCAACATCTAGGGAGGTGAGGGAAGTGATCGATTTTGACGGTATGTAGCGTCGCTGTCGCAGCCTATAGTGATACCGAATGTTTTGAACCAGAATTTCGATGCCGATTGCGCTTACGTAAACGTTTCGCAGTGGGGTATTGCCGGCGGACGCGGTGCACCCGAACAATTGTGGAGAGAAAAAGTCACTTACTCTCGACTTGCAAGGCATGTTTCAACAGCCCTCTTTCGTTTTTGCTATTCTGGCTTCCTTATCAAGGCGGTATACACGGGTCAGCTAAATCCGGTCACCATGAGGACTGCTATACACGGCAATGGAAATTATCTTGCTTTAAACTGCGTTTTGTATCCCACATGGCATTCCCAAACACCGATCGAAAACTATATGCCGAAGAGTTCTACTCTCGATGCCGCCGATAAAAAGATCACATTTGCCGATGATCGTATGTACGGTAGAACACCACTGCCCTTGTGCCGGAATCCACCGTTTATGATCAAGATAAACCAAATAAGTCTGCCCCATAAAAGTTTATTAAGGCTCCAATAATAAATAGGAAAGATGGCCTTCATTCCCAAAACTTTCTTTTGGTTGTACTATATAAACTTTTTAGTTAAGATGTCTTCCACGAATCCCATCTCATTCTTCGATCAAGTTCGATCAACTTATCCAACTTTCAAATCACCTGAAATAAGTCTTGAAGAATTTAATCTAGATCAACTTATCGATTTTCATTTGATCCATAATTCGAATTATCCTTTTGGGATTCTATCTGATGAAGAAAAAATTGAACCTAGTTTTAAAGATTTGATCACTTGGAATGAAATTGGAAATGGGATTCTTAAAGTAGTAGAACAACTTTCTCAAAATATCAAACGTTCTTCAACTTCAACACCAGAGATTGTTGGTATCATCTCATCAGATGAGCCATTATCACATTTTACTTTACTTTTAGGAATAATTAAATCAGGTTTGATCGTAAGTCAAATTGCACATATTTTGATTTTTGCTCAATTGAAGAAGTAGGCATTGATTTTGACTTCTCTCATTACGTACTTGAGAGTAGCCTTTTGTGATTTCACCACTCAACTCACCTGAAGCTATTGCTCATTTACTTCATCATAGTGGTTGTAAAAATGTCCTTGTTCAATATAACCCGAAGCTTTCCATACAAAACCTAGACGAGATTGAAAAACTTGCAAAAAATCAAATGGAAGAAGTGATAAGGATTTTATTACCTGATCACTCCATTAATTTACTTGAGTGTCTAGACACATTTCAACTTTTCCCTAGATTGTTCAAATCGACTTCATACGAGACCAATCCATCAATTCCAGATCAATCGATCAAAATCTCATCATCAAATCAACCTCGTCACGTTCACACACCCATTATCTATTACCATACATCAGGTACCACAGGGTTTCCAAAACTTGTACCAATCAATCGACTCGGCTTCCATGCTCTTCTCACCTCTGGACTTCATACTGATTTCCCTTGGTCAGAACAACTAATTTCAGCAATGACCTTACCACCTTATCATAACATGGGAGCACATGTCGGATTGGATTATTCACTTTCACAAGGCGCTGTATCTGCTTTTTATAGACCTGAACTTGGACCCAATGGTCGTTCGAGACTTAGAACTTTAGATTCAAAAAGCAAGATGAGAGCGATGAGAAAAGTAGGATGTACAGTCACAGTCTTCAGTCCACTGATGCTAACAGTCAGTCCAATTGTGTTTTCCTTCTCTTCATCCTTTATCTTTTTTCCTTGATGAATCTCTGAAAATTCTCTTATCAATAGGAATGGTCAAGGGATTCAGAAATGGTTGATTATCTTAAAAGTAATCAAAGAGTTGCATTTGGTGGTAAACCATTATCGAAAGAAATCGGAAATCAATTAAATCAAAAAGGGATTAAATTAAGTAACATGTATGGAGCGTAAGTGAATCCTAGTCTCGAAAAGATAACCGCAATAGATATTCAACCTTGTTATTCTGATCAAATGAAATTCTCCCTTGATAGAACTGAAGTAGGAGCTATAGCTAAATTATTTTCTAAACATCCTCTTGGATCCAATTGGGAATATTTTGAGTTATCTTCACAAATCAAAACTCAAATGAAACAACATGATGAAAATGTATTTGAACTTGACATACTAGTAAGATACAAACCTTTTGAATATTCAGGACTGATTAGATTTTTGATGAATGATTTGATGTTGGGTTACTTTTTAATAGTCTTCTGATCAACATCGGTGTTCATTAACCATAAATGATGATTTCAGTCCTCAAATCTATCATACAAGAGACTTATTATCAAAACATTCAAGTTTACCATTATATCGAGTGGTAGGTCGTCTAAACGATCAAATCACTCTCAACAATTCAGTAAAAATAAATCCGTAAGATACAACAAAAATACTCAATCCAGAACCCTCAAAAAGACTATTTTCTGATTTAAATTGAATTTTTATTATACAGGGCGGCATTGGAAGCTATCTTGACAAGTGATCCAGTAATCAAAAGTGCACTTCTCTTTGGTGAAGGTAAACCAAGAATTGGAGCGATCATTGAAATTGATGATGATCAAATAAATAAGAATCCGATGAATAATTCTCAGTTTATCGAACTTATTTGGTAAGATCACTCATCCCTTCTTCGAAAAAGAGAACGTTTAAAGATTTTAATAACAATGAATGACTAATCTTGAGTGTATCTTTGTGTGACTACTACAGGCCTTTAATCCAAGTAGTAAATCAATCAATTCCAAACCCACACAAAATCATCAAAAAGTCAATCATCATAACAAATTCAAATTCAAATCCATTACCCAAAACATTAAAAGGTACAATTTCTAGACCAACTGCATTAGAATTTTTTTCCAAAAGAATTCAAAACGTTTATCAACATTCTTCTTCTACTATTACTTCCACTGATAATCAACAAGTTAATCAAACTAATAATTTGAGATTTGTAAATTTCAAAGAAAGGATTGAACCTTCTTGTGAGGTTTCTAGTTATAATACTCGATTTCATAAAACTTGAATAAGATTCAGAACCCATCAAGCTTCAACATATAAACTTCTTCAATCTTGCTTTTTATATCAATTCCTCTACATTTTCATTGTATCCCAATTTGGTTACATAGTAGAATATCCTACATTGTATCTACTGTGTTTCAATTATTGTCTCGTTTTTTTTATTCTTGATCAAGAACCAATCAAATTTTCTTTTTTATTTCTTATGAATATTTTCACTGACTAAATTGCTCAAGGTGAATAAGTGTATAGATAGAGTGCAGAAGCTTTACATGATGAAACTATTTACAATTATTCTATGAACAAGTTTACCATCCCCCTTCCTTGTATAGTGCAAGACAGCAAGACCCAACAAGTGCTAGATCTTTTTTTTGCTTTCAGTGGTCCAAGCCAAATTTCAAATACCAAAAAGAACTGCTGTATGCCTGTGACATATGTCTTGATTGATTCATTACCTGCCTTATGGACATTCATCAACCCATTGACTCATCAACTCAACTATCTATCTATCAGGATCATAACAACAAGGTTTCTGGAAGCTTGACAAGACTAAAGCCAAAATTTCCTTGTGACTTTTGATTGGTTTCAGCAATTTGAGAGCCATCATTAACCTCTATGCAAGGTGCAAAATGTGAGGTAAGTCCATGATGACAGACCTCACTCAAGTAGGTAGAAAACAACCAGAACAGACATCAGATTCAGATATATTTTGACCCAAAGTGGCCTTATGAAAATCAGGCTGAGATATTCAGATGAGGAGGGAAGTGACATGGCAGATTTCATACCCACTGCAATACCAAGGAGTGAATGAAGAAGAAAGTATATAGAGCTTGCTATAGCCCCTCTCTTGATTCTTAACCTTTTGCCCATATCCTTGTCTTCAGTTTTCAAGTTTCTGCTACCTTCAGTCTTATCATCATTGATGATCCTAAGTTTATCTAATTTCCTTGAAATATAATAATTTTTTGTGCCGTCCCACCCTCCCTACAATCCTACCTGAAATGTGCTGTATTTCTAGAAGGGATTTATTTTGCTAGTTAGGGAGACTCTGGCTCTCCTGCTCACATCTTTCTAAGGCAGCTCTGCTTCTGTATCAAAACAATGAGGGAAAGAAAAGAAAAAAGAACTCCATGGAGATAACACAGAAAGTGGATGCCTTAAGACTGGCCCTACTTGTGACCTCCAGGTTTCAAGAAGACCTTTAGCCCACACAGCACTATACCTTATCCATGCTGGAATACAAGGTAAAGACAGTGCCTTTCTAAAAGAAAGATGAGAAATGGATAAATGGATTGGTCTGATTAAACCACACAACAGCTAATCAAATTGTATCAACACCTTCATCTCATTAACTCAACTCATACTTACTTGGCTTTAACTCAGAATTGTGAAAAGTGACAAAGTCCGTTGAGATACCTGATACTGATGAACTGTGACAATTTCTAAAGGTGAGACTTTATTCACCTCACGTCACTAACTACCTGAACTAACCTATTTGGTTTCAGGTAAAAGATAAAAATGGAATAAAAGAATCAACACGCAAGTTTTAGTATGTAGATCTAGCGTTGATGTATAATTAGATGAAACAATTCAATGATGAGAAAATTGACAATTAGTAAGTTTGAACTGAGTTGAAAATAGAAGAAGAATGAGAAAGTCTAAAGGAATGTATTGTATGAATAGTGGAAATGAGGTATGTTGATAATATGAGGGATTTGACTTACTCTTTTCCTCCCATATACAAACGGATGAGGAAAAGAGTTTTACGCGCGTTGTGGGGGAGTGAACTAGATAAAGGATCTCTAGGGTTTAAGTTTACACTGTTAATATTAAACTTTGATTATACTTAAGAGTCTTGTGTGTAATGGCTTGTGCATCATCTTTCACAACAGCTGAAAATTAAGAATATGAAAGACAGAAGGTGTCTCTCAACAAATTGGACTTCAATTGGTTGACTATACCACCAAAGAGGCCTCAGAACACTATCAACATTAAATAGGTTCCTTGGTGGGAACATGATTGAGAGCATCATGGGTCATCAAATCATCTTGCACTGTGTATCTGAGCCATACAGCGCATGCTACATATGTGCAAACATCTGAGTGAATCCTCAGCTATCAGCTACATACAGTTCCCCTCAGTTATCTGGTCATCCAGATAAGCAAATAATATGTAATACATTCTGTAACTTTGTTCAGATTGAGATAAGCATTTTAGAAAATCAACTACATATATCACAATGGCTATGTGAGAAATATGCATGAAGCTGTTTAACAGTAGCAGAAGGGGAATATGTTAGATTGCCCCCAAGCCTGCAATGGTGATCTTTATTCCATATCTCAATGGCAGGGTGGTTGATTCAGACTACAGCAGTGTTAGGTTTCTGACTAAGCCATTTCTTTTGGTTGGCTGGTGAGGTCCCTGAAGAACAGAAATACATCTGATGATGTGGATCAATTTTTCTTCCTGTTCTTCAGCTTTCTTTTCTTCTTTTCTCTTGTCTTTTGTATTAGAATTATATACTCTTCTCTTCTCTCTCTGTCTCTCTCTCAATTCTCAGTTAGCTCACTGACCTTAAATTGAGGTTAATTTTTTATTTTTAAAAATCCCTGCCCTACACCCTGGGAGAGAAGCCCCTGTCTTCTTGTTCCTTTTTCTGGCACTTTCAGTTTGGATTTATTCTTTTCTCCTCTTGTCTACCTCTCAAAGCTCCACCCTCACACCACTGTCTGTGCCTGTACTAAAAACTTGTAGCATTTTCTCTGTCTAGAGATTTGGTTACAAGCAACAAAAGGAGATTGTCTTCTTTCCCTGCAGAAACAACCTAGCCTATCCAATGCCTCTAGGTATTTAGAAAATGGGACTGATACCTGTCTTCTTGCCTAAAGTATGAGCCCCACAGTCCCACCATGCTATAGGAGTTGACTGGTTCCTAGGACCCATTTTCCCATCCAAGAACCTCTTCAATTCTGGTGGTGGAAGGCACAGAGACATTGCTTCACACAGTGCAGACCTCCCAAATACCCAAAGTGATTGTATTCATGCTTGCTGATCCCCAATCTCAGCATCTCAAAATCATCCCTAAGCTCGGAGTCTGAATACAAATTCAATGAAGACAAGTCTTCTGCTTTCAATATCACCTCAAGACCTCCTTTATCACCGTTCACTCCAATTCAAACACCTTGATCCTCTTTGATTGGACCTAAGAAGTCAATTGCAACAAAGCTAACATCTGATATTGACAATGGGAACACCTCAATGATATTATTGAAGAATCCACTATTCATCATGACTCACATGAAACTACAATATCCAAGAGCACCAAATCCTTTGATCAACTTGACAAACTGCAAGAGTTCAACCATCACACCCAACAGCTTAAGGTTACAAATCTAGGTTCATCATCAATCAAGCCCTCTGTGCAAACCATACACAGCTTAATCTTCAATAAGCTCAAAACCCACCTAAAATTGGAACAAATCACACAATCAAGCTTTAAACCACTCCCTAAAGCCATTCACATCCTATTCCACAAACACCTGGTTTTTAACAGATATCGCAGATCAACAGATCACCCCTCAATGCTGCACAACATCCACTGTGAGGGGTCAGCTACTTTTTGGCTGACTCTTCACTAAAAAAGGTGAAGTAAGGGTGGAATAAGGATTAACAAAGTCTTTACTTGGTATAAACAAGTAAAGACTTCAGTTAGTTGACCTCTAAGACGAGGGTTTAAAGCCAGTGGGATGGCTGAGTAATCCTTCAAAGGAGCTTACTCAAGAGCTCTGTTGGGGATAGAGCCTGCAGAACTTTACACTCTGATTGCTCAAAGGTTCCGCCGGATACTTTACACTCAACTCAGGAGGTATCCTATGCAAATCTAAAGCTTGGTTCTATAACTATATAGTCCCACTAGTTTGGAACCACCACTTTAAAGCTCACAAGGGCTTGAGGAAGGTTGTAGAACTATAAGATCAAGTACAATAAAATCACTATACTCAATATTCTTGGTAAGAATCAAGTAAGTTGTGATGTAGAATTGTGGAATGATAATCAGTTGGTTCTTCTTCTAGAGTGGGAAGAAGAAGAGTTTATATATTCCAGATCTAGGCGTCAACTTGTGGTTGGCGCTTAGGTTTGCTTTTCTTTGAGTTAGGTTTGGGTTAGGTTTGGGTTAGGTTTACTATTACTAGTTAAGTCCTAGTAAGTCTTGTTACTTAAGTGACTCTTGAAACTGAGCCATGAGTTGTAATTCTTATGGTTTTAGACAAGTTTCGTATAATTACATATGTATTACATATATTTACATGTGTGTTTGTTAGTCCGTGGTCCTGTACACAGGGCTCAGGGCTGACATTCCCCACCACCAGAGAAGGTTATCCTTCTACTGAACTGCTGCATCTCTCTTAGCTGCTCGAAAAGCTCTAAGAGTCACTTTTGAGTTAGGTACTTTATCTCCTGGGAGCCATTCATCCCCATCTGCTCCTTTACCTTTATATCTGACTAGGTATAAGATGGTATCCTTACCATCCTTATCCTTAACCCGTTTATCTTTGAGTATCTTCAAAAATTTCTTCTCTCCTTCTGGCTCATACGGAGGTATGACTACTACTGGTACCGTCCTTGTTTGTCGAATATCACTAGCTTCAGGGGGAGTGTACTTCTTAATAAGGGAAACTGGAAAAACAGGATGCCTCCTTTCTAACTCGCCGTGCAATATCAGTTCCACTGCATTCGTGCCAACTAGTTTTGATATCACAAAAGGGCCTACAAATTGATCTCTCAATTTCTTTGGTCCCTGAATATTATTGAAATTAACAGTGGAAAGCAGTACTTGTTCTCCAACAGAAAATTCAGGTTCTCTATGTGACTTATCCCATCTCTCTTTGTTGTACTCTACTGACTCTCTGACACACTTAGTAGCATATTCCCTTGCTCTGTTCAGCATTGTGGCAAAACTTAGCAAGGTAGGGTGAATATCCACATCCCTACTGCAAAATTTGTCCCTGGGAAGCCTAGGACAAAATCCTCTCTCTACTTCAAAAGGGCTCTTCTTGGTGCTGCTGTGTATACTGCTATTGTAAGCTATTTCTAAAGCAGGCAATAGACTTTTCCAGTCATGCGTAATCCCGTCTTTGTCTTTGTATTCTAGCCCAAACGCACAGTACCTCCTTACCATTTCTGATAAGGTCTGAATCATTTTTTCTGCAAGCCCATCCGTTTGTGGATGGTGTGCCGTAGAGAATGCTAATTTGGTCCCCATTATACTGTAAAGTCCTTTCCAGAATTCTGAAGTAAACTTTGGATCTCTATCACTGATTATGACTTTAGGAAGTCCCACATCACTAATCAGTCTTTCCCAAAACAAAAGGGCAATATCCATTGCGGTAGACTCCTTGTAACACGGCAGAAATCTAGCTCGTCTTGAAAACCTATCAACAATAACCAGGCAAGCATTATAGTTCTCTACTCCTGCTGGTGGAAGTGCTGTGACAAAATCCATGTTAATTATCTCCCACGGGTATGTTGGCTCTTGGATGTGTTGTAATAGGCCATACCTCTTTCCAGTAGCTTTATTAGCCTTCTGGCATCTTTCACAGCTGTTAACATACATCTTGGTATCCAGGTTTCTCTTGATCCACCATGCCGTAGTACAAACTTTTTCTAGTGTTTTATCTTCACCCATGTGTCCTGCAAGTATCTCATCATGGTATACTTTGAGCACTTGTTCTTTATGAGCTTTATCCACAAGTACTATTACGGAGGTATGCTTTTCTCTGTAATAGAGTAATCCAGATTGCAAAGAAAATTTTCCTTCAGCGTAAAGTTCCTTCCATGGAGAATCCAAACTGGTGACTAAAGACATATCTATTTTATCTTGACTCATAATCTTAATCAACTTTGTAGTGTTAGGATTGTTATTATAACTCTTCTGAATTTCTTCAAAAAATTCATCACTAAGTTCAGCCAAACTCAATCCCATCACTGGGATGTCAAGTTCTACCTCCTCAGGCTCCCATGCTGGATTGGATTCATCATTGGGTAAAGCCATTCTGCTCAATCCATCTGCATTGTTGTGCATTTTTCCAGGTCTATGTGTAATGGTCATATAAGGCCGGTATTCCTGGATTGCAAGCATCCATCTAAGCATATGCCTATTTGGAGTTTTGATATTCATCAAAGACCTGACTCCTGTGCAGTCAGTGATGACCTCAAAGTACGCTCCATCCAAATAATAGTGGAGTTTCTCAAGCGCCCAGACTAATCCCAGAACTTCAAGTTGTGGAGACCCATATCTGGTTTCACTGTCTTTCAGTTTGCGTGATATAAACACAATTGGTCCCTCTTGCAACTTCCCATCAATGATCCTGGATTGATGAAGTGCTGCTCCTAAACCATCAAAAGAAGCATCTACATAGAGTTTGAAAGGTTTAGTGAAATCTGGTTGCAATAATAGTGGAGCACTACTAATCATCTGTTTAATAGTGGCCCACACCTCCGTCCTTTCCTTGGTCATTTCAAATGCAACACCCTTGCCTAAAAGTTTGTATAAACTACTGGAGATTTTCCCGTAATCTTGCAAGTAATTCCTATAGTAGCTTGCAAATCCCAAAAAGGCTTGCAGTTCACTAATATTCTGTGGACATTGTTTGTTCAGAACTGCTGCTACCCTGTTCTGGTCTATGGCAATCCATAAACCGGACACAATATGGCCCAAAGCTTTTACACTGTTAAAACCAAAATGACTCTTTTTAAGGGAAATAGTCATACCCATCTCTCGTACTTTCTGTAGGATCCTTTCTACTCCTTTGATATGATCCTCCCAGTTATCATGAAAGATGATGACATCATCAATGTATATGATGACCCAGCCTTCCCGTAATTCTTGAGAAAACTCTATGTCCATCATCCTCTGGAAAAATGCTGGTGCATTCTTGATTCCAAATGGCATCCTCAGATATTCAAAAATACCTAGATAGCAGATGATTCTCAGGAATTTTCTGCTATCTTCTGCTACTATATTCTGATGGAAACCTTTCATTACATCCATGAGTGTAATATACAAAGCCTTTCCAAGGTTTGTGAGCGCATACTCAATACGAGGAAGTGGGTATCTATCTGGCACTGTGTATGTGTTCAATGCTTGAAAATCACCACATAGCCTTGATTTACCGTTATGCCAGGCTATTATGACTGGTGTAGTTATATCTACTTCTTCATCCTCTCCTACTTTACGGATAACTCCATATTGCAGCAGCTCTTCAATATGCTTTTCAATCTCTACTCTATTCCTGGGGCTAGCGGGATAAGCTGCTTTCCTCAGAATAGGCGGGTAAGGCTTCTCAATATTGAGTTGAACATGGACGGGATGGCTTTTGATGCTTCCTAAAGGGGAATCTCCCAGTCCAAATTCTTTACAATACTCATGAATAAGCTTTACAAACTTTCCTTTTTGCTCTGGCTCAAGCTTAGGTGAGAAAGCTGCTTCTTTGATTCCTTCTTCAACCTTCTGCATTTGAGACATCTGTGTCCCCACAGGTTCAATTTCAGGCTGGAAAAAAAACACCCCATTGCGGAGTGGTTGCGTAGCGTAATAATGCGCCGACTGCGCAACACAATGGAAATAGGTCGAAATCCATTGCGTTGCGTAGCGCTTGCGGTGTTGATTCCTGGGGCTAGCGGGATAAGCTGCTTTCCTCAGAATAGGCGGGTAAGGCTTCTCAATATTGAGTTGAACATGGACAGGATGGCTTTTGATGCTTCCTAAAGGGGAATCTCCTAGCCCAAATTCTTTAC